>NC_088330.1:26335000-26407500 GCF_036884655.1 Musa acuminata AAA Group | reverse complement strand
ATATAGAATATTAGCATTTTACCAAAATGAATGTTTCATTTCACTAAAAATGCTAGAAATCTTATATCCTCATGATTTTCAACACCAAAAAGCATCAAAAGTTCTAAAAGAAAAACGTAAATCAAGCTATATTCATGGTATAAAAAATAAAAAAATATTTCAAATTATTTTATGTCAACACATAGGTTAATTTTTGCTTTGATATCAAATGTTAGATAATTTAAGACCTAAATATGTTTATAAAATACCAAAATAGAAACATAGAGAACTAATGCTGAAATTACTAATACGAAAATTACATACCTCCTATGATTATTGATATTTCTTGACTCATAACTTTCACTTTAGATGATAAAAAAATTCTTAAAATAGAAATTGAGTCTAGGGACCAAAAACTCATTTTTATATAGACGTTCTACCATCAATCAAGAATATTTTTCTCCATTACCATCAACCTCGGTAACATTTAAGGATTAATTCAAGTTCAAAACGTTTGGATCACAATGAATGAAGAAATTTAATAATAATAAATAAAAAATTAATGTAAGAACAATTATATAATAAATAAAAAAATAATGAGAACGAATTACATGAGCATAATGAAACGAAAATGACAATGATTCCGGTACATACAAATGGAGTCTATGAAATCTTATGTCTATAGTTTCTCATAGCTGAAATAGTAAAAGAAAGAATAGATGAATTCCATATTTACATTTAAAACATGATTTCTCGTGTTTCTCATCCATCGGTAATGTGGGAAGCAAACATAACATATTCTCTCGATTCTATCCAAATAATATGATAATTAGTAATTTTGAGTTTTTGTATTTTAAACCCTAACATATGTGACAACATTTAAAGAATTCTAATGTTTTTCTTTTTCTTTTTCTTATTCGGCAATAAGGAAAATAGTACGAATTTACTGGTGACCTGAGCTGGTATGTGGGAGTAAATAGCCGTCTCTGTCAGGAGAGGGAGCAGGGCCGAAGGAGAACCACTGCACGTGGGATGCTTACGAGGAGACAGTGACTCAAGTGTCAGGAAAACAACAGGCGAGGTAAAACCAACCCTGTGCGAGGACTGGCAGAACTCATTTATGGACAACAACTGCTTCGTACGCATGTGGATCGTTCCTCTCGTAATTGTTGGGAGGACTGGCAGATCTCACTTATGGTTCCATCTTGTTGGAGAGGAAGCGTCCGTGCCTCACCAACCGGTAAATAGAAAAGAGCCACGTTAAACTGTAAGAATACGCGGACCTCGTCTACCTTGTTTCACTAAGTAGGTCTCGTTAAATTATATTATACTAACATCATGACCTTTTTTTTCTTTTCACTAATTATCTCATCCTTTCTAAAAGTGACGACCACATCTTTTAATCCTATCATCGACTTATATAGCAAAAATTTTTTATATTAAAACTATAGATTCTAAGCTTGGGGTTAATGGGATCAACCTTCTTGGAACTCTATAAAAATTCCTACTAAAAAAATTCATCCATTGTAGTTAAAAGATGATGAATACATAACTATTTATAGAACTTCTAAACCCCAACTCCCAATAAGACTCCTACTCTAAAAAAATAACTTCCTAACCAATCATAATCCTAGCCGACATCTTTACCTCTTTAATAGGGTCAGACTACGGAACTTCCCAACTAACCCTAACTCAATTAGGGCTCTCCAGAGTCCTAACACATCATCTAATAAGCTTCAAATCAATCAAGATGTTTAACTGTGAAACGTATGCTGCTATATTTATATAGCCTCCTCTCAACAGATTGCTCAGCAGCTATATTCATTAACAAGTTCACAGTGGCACACAAGGATGCTAGGAGAGTGAAAACGATAGTAAACTAACATATGAATAATCCAGCACATAAAAGGTTTTCTTCTAAATAGTTACTAAAGCAGAATCCACACTGTTGGAGCAGCGAAGTTATCGATTCTAGTGACCATACTTCTGGAACTCCCATTCACTGTTGTCTGCAGATGTATGAAGTTTTTGTTTGTTAATACACATACGTAGCACATGCCATAACGAAATTTGAAAGGAAATGGCAGCAAAAGAATGGTTACCCAGAGGGCAAACTTGACGAGTCTTGAGCCACCGACTGATGCAATGGAAATGGAAGGCGTGATTGCAAACACCTATTTCAAGCAAAGCATGTTGGGTACAGTTAGAAAAAGAGCGAAACTGAAACATTTTATGAAACAAAGGACAAGATCAAATTGACTGACTGAATTCAAAGTGAGGTGCTAGAACGCAAGTGTTAAAGTAAGCTCGGCAATCTTTCTTCATGTCCAAAGATATGGGAACTCACGACCATGATATGATATGAGAGGATGGGGTACATTGCTTGGCAGATGTTTAAGACTCAGAAACATTTGGAGTTTTAGACAAAAGACAAAAGCTCCCATTAACTGTAACCCACTGGTTCCATGGTCCTACTCCTATTCATAATGTTAAGAGAGACACATTCCTTGATAAACAGAAAAGCAGTATTCAAACGCCTCAGATAGTAGAAAATACCAACATAAGGACAATAATTTTTACCAATTTGAAGCCAGAATCAGATTGTCCTATAGAAGTGATTGCACCGAAATCAAACATTGACACACAAAATGTATGTCTCCCTCACGTACCAGAACTTTAACTTAAGCACCAAAAATGACAGTTAGCAAACATAGACCAATCCAGATCTAAAATATCACAATCACTGAAGCCCTTCCAAATCCATTCCTTAAACCTCAAACCAACAAGCAAAGGAATTCAATTTACAAGCAACCTTAGCAATAACAGCAGGAGTTTATACATCTGTTCATCATAAAAATGACAAGAAACTAAACAAAATCATGGAAGTTTACTCCAATTTACAATTTTTATTTCTCCCCATTCAAATGTCTATACCAACGTAATCAAGGTGGACCATGCATGTATTGGAGCTTATTAGTGTTTTGACGAAGATGGTTTGCAAAACAGATTAACCAGTGGTATTGAACATTATACAATGGAAAAGGGACTTTCATAGAGTGATTTATATTTACCCATGTCCATGCATCGATTACAAGCAAGTTAAACAAAGCAGGCAAATATGCTTCATTTTCTACTCACACAGTACATAACACTTGAAGAGTACTGGTCTTCCATCTGTTTTGGGCTTTGTGGAGAAAACAAAGACTCTAATATAGAGAGTAAAGTTTGTTATTGTTCTGAACATAATATGCCACTTGGATGATAGTTGCAATGAATCATAAGTGTTAGTCTCATGCAAATTGGTATACACCAATATTATAGAGATTATTTCTGCATCTTGTAGAATCAAACTGTAGAATAATCTATTGGCTAAATTGACTACCACAAACAGAAACTTCCATTTCATTCTTAATGATTCAAACTTATCATACACACTGATTAAACAGTGAATCAAATATATTCTTGACCAATGCTTACCACAAAGCTTTAGGTTGTCAAATATAATCTATAATTATGGCTTCGAAACCAATGTTTCATTTAATTTTATACACTTTCAAGAAAAGGAGACATTGTTATGTTGATGTACCTCTGATAAAAAAATAATATAAGCTAATACTTATATAATCTTTATTCTGATATCATCTACTGTATGGATTCAGAGTACCTTTAAATAACTACACATCCATACGAATTCCTATCGTTCACATATACTCTGTTTATGTATACCCTTCATTGACCTCCTATAACTTCACTTTGCATTTTGAAATGTTGTTGCCTTGTCAGATTTTTTGCTTCAGGCAAAAATAGATGGGCATGATTGAGAAACCCTCTGTGAGCAAGCAAGCAGAAAGAAAGCATTTATCAACATGACATTACCACCCAATGGTTTGGATTCAATGGGATAAATTGGCCAGACTAATTTCAACATCAAAGATGAAAGAAGTGGCAATGATAAGGCATTTTGGAGACTTCACAAGATTGGGCAATTTTTTGAGAAATGGACACATTTTATCAAACATACTGTTCATATGTTTTCTTATGCCCATTCCTTGTGGAGTTGTTCATTTTAGATTTTATATGAGTTTTTAGTGATTTAATGTAGAAAGTTCAGATTTCTTTTAGCTAAGTGTGTTGTTTTTCATTGTGAAAATTTTCTTTATTTTGAAAAGATTTTTGATGCTACCAGTAGATGCCTATCCAATAAAAATTAATTTGACATTTCTTTTTTTACAATTTCTGTTGGGGATAAAACCCAAATGAATTCACTCAGCAGGAGATTGATGGGTAATTGTACAGGGTTTTGAAAGACATCATAAATTTTAAATTAAACGAGGAGAAATGATTAATGTTAATGGTACTAGAAAAGATAGAAAAAATCTAAAAATAATTTTAATAGAAACTATAGTTAAAGATTTAAGTATTTCAAACTTAACTAAAATGTTTTACGGATCTCAGTGATGGCAAGAGATACATATAATCAACCCTAAATAGTTGGGACTTATGTTACCGGTCATGCAGCAGGATGAACTATTGCCTAAACCGATATTTGTGAAGAAGTGCAAGCAATTGAATCAGAAAATCCACGCTAGCGTTTAGTGACATGATACAAAATTACAGCATCGAGATGCATCCTTGTTGCTGACCGAAGCTTCATGAAAGAGAACCATATAGTACAAGCCATTCGAACCTAGAAACAATTCCAATTGCACAAGTTTCGGAAACATGATACATACCCCAAGCCACAGTGCACTCCTCACTCGTCGCACTAGCCTGATTAGCCTGGCACTCAATGCCTGCAAGGAGATTTGAGGACCAAAATCGTAAACCAGAAAGATCAACCAGCTGAAAGAAACCCTAACCCTAGATATGAACCTGGAGAAAACAAGCTGCGAACAAGACAGAGCAAATAAACAAATCAGAGAAGGGGGAAAGAGCTCACAGAGGTCCATGATGTGGTTCCTACAAATAGCACAGTTATCCACCACGATGTCTGCAACGATCCCACCAAATCGGACCATCGATCAAAATGATCCACAGATAAAGAAACCCTAAGCGATAGAATCCAAACCAAACGCTACGAGGGCTCCGAGTCAGGCACATACCCCATGCCCAGAGGGCGACGGCATTCCATTTCTTGATCTCGAACCTCTTCGGCTTCTTCGAGGAGGAGGAGGCCACCACCGAGGACGACGAAGGCGCCTGGGCGGCGCTCGAACCCTCCCCGGCCGGAACCATGCTGACGTCGGTGCCGAGGGAAGCCATACGTCGAAGAGAGGGAAAGCCGGAGAGAATCGGCTTTGGGGACGAGGAAAAGAGGCGAAGAGAACAACAACAGAAGGCTACTTTCTCCCTTTTTTCTGCAATTTACAGTTGGATTTATATTTGGGCAATTAAGGCCATTTATTAAGGGGCGATTTAAAAAGGGCAGCCCGCTTTTAAAAACGTTTCCTTAACTAGAAATATTTTTTATTTACTGTTTTATTTTACAAGCCCGTCTGAAGTCAATGAACGAAAACTCGTCAATTGTATTATGGAAGGGGAAAAAAAGAGGGTCTAAAATCCACAATTAAATCAATTTATAAAAATACCAAATTACTTTTAAAATCTATAAAATTATAAAAAATATAGATAATGATTACGTATTCTATATTTTGCAGGTATACCGTAAATAAACCATTAATTCACATTTACGAAATCAACATGGAAATGCATTGAATTAATTTAACTTTTAAAAATTCTTAAAAATCACAAACATGCCAATACGAGTCTATAGATTTGTTTATTCTTTTTTGTGACTTTAAGGATTTGTTATTGTGATTCTAACGAGTGCAATGATATTGATTTATCATTCCAACCCCCGTGTGTGCTCGTTAAACCTTAGACTTTTAATTTAGATGGAAAATGTATCTCTTTTTATATATATATTTTTAGTGAATTTAGAGATTTTTAAGTCCAATTTGACATACTGTCAAGTTAATTCTACGAATGAGTATAACCACATTCATTTGTCAATCAATGTAGCTTCCGAATATTTGTGAATCGCACCTTAAACTTTTACCAAATATATGAAATAACGTCTCACTAATGAATTCATATATTTATTAATTTTTTTAATGTTGATTATGTGAACGAGGACAATCATATTCATTTATCAGTGTAACTCTGATAAATGGGAAACAACATCTCAATAGCAAATTCATATAGTTTTCTATTTTTCGGTGATTTAAGAAATTTCAAATTTTAATTTGGCATGCGTCAAATTGATTCTATGTATGAGTGTAACCTTGTTCATTAACAAATGTAACCTCAAAATACATATACATCGCACCTCACACACACTATACAATAATATCTCAGCAATGAATCAATATATTTTCTATTTTTAGTTATTTTAGGGATATTTTGAGTTTAGTATAGCCAAATTCATTGAGTACTAAGAGGGGGGAGGGGGGTTGAATTAGTATAGCAAAAAACTTTCCACGATTAAAGCAACGTTCGTATGATAAAAACGTTTTTGATCAAAATTCATTTCAAAAAATTCTTCAACTTAAGATTAAGGGAAAGTATAGTTGAAGTAAAGTAACGGAGGAAGTTTGCAATTAAGATAGAGAGCAGAATGTAAATGCAAATCGAGATTTAGAGTGGTTCGGTCAATCTTGACCTATATCCACTTTTGGCTTCCTCCTTCGATGAGGTCACCGACGTCCACTAGAGGCCTTCCTTCAATAGTCGAAGGCCAACTACCCTTTTACATCTTTACTCCTTTTGACGGGCTTAGGAGACAACTCTTACAAATTTCCACTCCTCTCTTGAATGATCAAAACTTAAAAGAAAAAAGGGAGAAGAACTTTTAGCCTTTTACAACACTTTTAAGCTCTCAAATTCTCAGAATAAATACAAGCTTTCGGTGCTTTTTCATACAAAAAATGGTGGGGTTTATATAGGCCCCAACTGGTTTGAATTTGGAGCTCAAAAGTGTCATCTCCAGGATTTTCGATGTCTTGGTGGTACCACCGCCATAATTAGGCGGTACTACTGTCTAGCATCTAACACTATGCGGTACCACCACCTGACAGTAATAACTACCGGTGGTACCACCACCTGACAAGGGCGGTACTATCGCCTAGAATTCCTGGGAGACCAAGTCTCCGGGCGGTGCCACTGTCGGCCAAGAATTCTGAGTTCGAATGGGCTAATCCATTCTGCCCAATTTGGGTCTGTTCAGGACCCAATTGGTCTCAGATTAAGTTAATGGGATCACCTCCCAATTCTAACTTAATCCGCTTGCTAACCATGACACTTAAGACATTAATCCTACAAATCGTGTTCCAGTGCGTCAATCGCTTCTTCCGATGAGCTTCCGACGGACTTCCGACAAACTCCTAGACTTGCAACGATCCTCTTGGCGAGTTCTGACGAGCTTCTTTGACAAGCTCCTGGACTTCTCAGATTATTTCTACAGAACCTCCGACGATCGTCTGGACTTCCGATGAACTCTCGAACCCCCAACGTGATCTTGGTCTTGACTCCGGCTCAACACCTGCTGCATGTCTTACTGCCATCGTAGTTAATCCTACACACTTATCTCAACATACGAATTAGATAACCAAATGATAATTGACTTCATCATCAAAATCCAAGATTCAACAATCTCCCCCTTTTTGATGATGACAATCAATTGATGATGGAGTTAACTTTAACTCCCCTATCTATATGTCATACTTAGATAAGTCATTCTTGAATTCAAAGCCTTTGAATTCAAGAGACATATTGATAAGTTAAGTTCATTTAAACTTATCAATACCCCCATCATGATTCCTATCATGATGTTTTTTTTTTTTTAAATGATGTTAAGGCATAACATCCATTTTCAAGTTTCATATTTCAAATGTGAAAGATAGCAATCATAGCAATTCATCATATGGTAAGATATCAACATTGTAAAATTACGATGCAAGCTCTTGATATCTTAGCATAATGCAAATATTTCAAATGTAAGCTCTATGTATAGTAATTCATTCTATCATAGCAATTCATCATATGACAAGATATCAATTTGTAAAATTAGGATGTAAGCTTTTGATATCTTAACATAATGCAAATATGACAATCATAGCAATTATAGCAATTCTATCATCAATTTACCACATATTTCTTTGATATCTTAATATAATACAAATATGATAATTATAGCAATTCTATCTATCATCAATTTACCACATATTTCTCTGATATCTTAATATAATGCAAATATGACAATTATAGCAATTCTATCTATCATCAATTTATCACATATTTCTCCCCCCTTTGTCATCAACAAAAAAGAGAATGATTTAGGCATATTTCAAGCATAAGTGTGGTAATGATTCATGTCATAGAAAGGTTCATGTCATTTTTCAATAATAAGTGATAGGATACCAATTATACAAACATTTCAAGGAAACATGACATAGAGATAGCTTTCATTACATCTTCCTTTTTATTTGTCATTATCTATTTGCATGAAGGAGGAAAGCCATTGTGAGCTTACTTAAATGAAGTTAAACAAAACGATAAGAGATTAAATCATGCTTCATTTTTACACGGATCAAGATATGCATGTGAATTAAATACATGCAAGTGTTCATCTCAAAAGGAAATCTTCCTTCATTAAGAAGGAATTTATATGAAAGAATCATTTCATCAAATCCCTTTCTCGATTAAAAATTCAAGATAAATCTACGAGAGATGCATTTTCATATGTTAAAAATCATGGAGCATTGATATGAAATAAACTTGATAAAATCATTTAGGCTCATGAAAGCTCCATTAAGTCCAGAAGAGAAATACAAAATCATGTATTCGGACAGTATTGTTAGGATCAAGAAAGTCTGAAAATGAAGTTGATGTATTCGAACAAGATTTTGCTATAGATTTTTAGACATAATCATGAAGATAAAACATGCTTATCATCACGGAAATTTTGCATCCAAAACACATAATTTCCAACATGTTATTAAGGCATATAATCATGTAAAATTCTCTTCGTAGCAATTAAGTGATTGATCATTGAATCAAGAAAGTTCGAAAAACAAATTTAATAAGTTCATGCATTCGGACAAATCAACATTCCTAATTCTCTTCTAATAAAATCAAATTGTTCTTCACTTAAAGGTTTTGTAAAAATATCAGCTAGTTGATGTTTAGTATCAATGAACTCTATAATTACATCATGATTAGTGACATGATCTTGTATAAAGTGATGTCTAATATCAATATGTTTTGTTCTTGAGTGTTGAATGAGATTCTTTGTTAAACATATTGCACGTGTGTTATCACATGTAATGGGAATATTTTTAAGATGAACTTTATAATCTTCTAAGGTGTTTTTCATCCACACAACTTGTGCATAACATGTACTAGCTGTAATATACTCAGCTTCGATTGTTGATAGTGTAACAAAGTTTTGTTTCTTAGATGACTAAGAAACAAGAGCATGTCCCAAAAATTGACATGTTCCTTATGTGCTTTTTCTATCTAGTCTACACCTAGTAAAATCCGCATCAGCATAAGCAATTAACTCAAAATTCTCGGATTTTGGATACCATAATCCTAGATTTGTGGTACCTTTAAGATATCTAAGTATTCTTTTAACTGCTTTGAGATGAGATATCTTAGGGTTCGATTGAAACCTAGCACAAAGTCCTACACTAAACATGATATCCGGTCTAGTTGCAGTGAGATAAAGTAAACTTCTTATCATATCCCTATAAGTTTTTTGATTGAAGCTTTCTCTACTTTCATCAATTTCTAACTTAGTGGAGGTGCTCATAGGAGTGTTGATAGCTTTTGAGCTATCCGTATTAAATCTTTTTAAAAAATCTAAAGCATATTTAGTTTGATTAATAAAGATGTCATTGCTTAGTTATTTAATTGGAAGCCTAAGAAGAAGGTTAATTCTCCTATCAAACTCATTTCAAATTTAAGGCTCATAGTTTTAGCAAAAGATTCACAAAAGATTCATTCGTAGAACCGAAGATAATATCATCAACATAAATCTAGACAATGAGAAAATTATTTTTAAAATTCTTGATAAACAATGTAGTATCGACCTTGCCTTTTGAGAAATTATTTTCAATAAGAAAAGAACTAAGTCTCTTGTACCAAGCCCTTGGGGCTTGTTTTAAACCATAGAGAGCTTATTTAATTTAAACACATGATTAGGGAGGCTATTATTTTCAAATCCAGGAGGTTGTTCAACATAAATTTATTCGGAAATAAAGCCATTAAGAAAAGCACTTTTGACATCCATTTGAAACAACGTAAAATTATTACTACTAGCATGGGCAAGGAGCATCCTTATGGCTTCTAATCGAGCCACAGGAGTGAAGGTTTCTTCGTAATCGATATATTCTTTTTAGTTAAAACCTTTGGCCATTAATCTAACATTATTTCTAACCATGATACTCGATTCATCTTGCTTGTTTCTAAAGACCCATTTAGTACCAATAACTAAATATTCATTTGGCCTAGGAACAAGCTTCCACACCTCATTTCTCTTAAATTGATTTAACTCATCTTGCATTGCGATAATTCATGAATTATCTTTCATGGCTTCATCAATATATTTAGGTTCAATTTAGGAGAGAAAAGCGGCGTTGGCACAAAAGTTTTTAAGAGAAGAACGTGTTTGAACCCCCTTAGATGTGTCTCCTAAGATTAGCTCCTTAGGATGAGTATCTACATACTTCCAATTCTTGGGTAAGGATGTTTCGGAAGTGGATGCATCCAGTTGCTAGTTGGAGAAGGGATTTCATTTAAATTCAAAGAATCGAAATTAATATCATCATCAAAATTATTTTTCTTGATTTCTGAAATCTCATTGAAAATAACATGAATTGATTCTTCTATAATTAAAGTTCTTTTATTGAAGATACAAAATGCTTTAGAAATTGAAGAATAACCAAGAAAAATTCCTTCATCGGATTTGGTATCAAACTTTCCTAAGGCATCTTTTTCATTCAAGATAAAACACTTACATCCAAAAACTTTAAAATATGAAACATTGGGTTTTTTGTTGTTTCACAACTTATAGGGAGTTTTGGTGAGTAAGGGTCTTACTAGAACTCTATTCAAAATATAGCATGCAGTGTTTACGGCTTCGGCCCAAAAATATTTGGGTAGGCTATGTTCATTCCACATGGTTCTTGCCATTTCTTGTAAATTTCTATTTTTTCTTTTTACTACTCCATTTTGTTAAGGATTTCTTGGAGTAGAGAAGTTGTGATTGTATCCATTCAATTCACAAAATTCTTGGAAATCATGGTTTTAAAATTCACCACCGTGATCACTTCTAATTAATGAAATCATAGAACCCTTTTCATTTTGAACAAGTTTACAAAACTTGGTGAAATATCTAAAGCATTCATTTTTGTGTTTCAAGAAATAGGTTCATGTGTATCTACTATAATCATCTACAATAACAAAGGCATATTTGCTACCTCCTAGGCTTGATGTAGAGATTGGTCCGAATAAATCCATATGGATCAATTGCAAGGGTCTAGAGGTGCTTATTTGATTCTTAGATTTGAAACTACCCTTAATTTATTTCCTTAATTGACAAGCATCACACACATTATCTTTGATGAACTTGATATGAAGAATTCCTCTTACAAGTTCTTTGGATGAAATTTGAGTGATTAGTTTTATACTAGCATGACCTAATCTCCTATGCCAAAGTCAATCATCGTTATTCAAAACCGAGAAACATATTTCATTGCAAAGATCATTGATGTCAATGGTATATACGTTATTTTATTTTAATGCAATCCTAGATATGTTTTTGTGTGGTTTTTCAATGATGCAAGCATTAAATTCAAATTTGATAATATATCATTTATCACACAATTGACTAATGCTCAAGAGGTTATGTTTTAAACCATAAACTAACAAAACATCTTCAATAAAGAAGTTGGATTTGTTACTTATGGTTCCTTTTCTAATGATTTTACCATTGTTGTTGTCTCCGAAGGTGACATAGCCTTCATCTATGCTAGTGAGCTTAGAGAATTGAGATGGATCTCCGGTCATATGCCTTGAGCATCCACTATCAAGGTACCATCTCTTGCTCCTAGCTTGTGATGGTATATGTTTCTACAAGAAAGGATGATTTTTAGGTACCTATTTAATCTTGGGTGCCTCAAAAACTGATCTAAATTGTTTGTCATGTTGCATAGAATTTATCATGGTTCCTTTAGGAACCTAAATCAATTTGTTCGGACTAACTTTCTTGAATGGGTACCTCAAAAACTGATCTAAATTGTTTGTCATGTTGCATGAAATTTATCATGGTTCCTTTAGGAACCTAAATCAATTTGTTCGGACTAACTTTCTTGAATGGACAATGATAAGTTATGTGTCCATATTTATAACAAAAGTTGCATTTGCTTTGGCATGAAACATGCAAGATAAGATCTTTAATGAAGGTGGTTGGATTTTGGTGAGGACTTCTCACAAATCCAATTCCACTTCGTTTAGGAACGTGACCCTATTTATAAGGATTATATTCAAAGACGTGCAACCAACCTCGAATTTCTTCAATGTGTCTTTAAGTAGCAAGTTCTCCTTTTGGAGAGTTTATAAATTATGACATTTCATACATGGAGTTAAACTATCATTATGTTCAGTTTTTAATTTATCGAAATTACTAATAAGAATATCATGCTCCTTTTTTAATAATTTATATTTTCTACTAATTATTTTGCATTCATCAAATAAGTCATGGAAATCATTTAACAATTCATTAAATGATAAATCTGCATCAATTAAATTCGTTATCTCCTCTTCGATGGCCATTACGGCGTAGTGAGTAACTTGCTCGGTATTGGACTCCTCTTCTTCGGATGCGCTTGAGTCATCGCACGTTGCTTTAAGCGCCTTCTTCTTTGGTGTTCTCTTCTTGGCTTGGGGACAATTACTTTTGTAGTGTCCCGACTTCTTGCATTCGTAGCAAATAACTTGGTCCTTTTCGGGTTCAAATTTATTTTTAGTATCATTTTTAAATTTATTTTTTTAATAAATTTTTAAATTTTCTTGTTAGAAGTGCCAAGTCATCATCAAAGTCCTCATCACTTTGCTATTCTTTGGAGTTCTAAGTGTCATATCATTCCTATTCTTTGGAAGGATGTCTTCTTGCTCTTCATGAGCTTTGCAAGTCATTTCGTAGGTCATTAATGACCCGATTAATTCTTCAAGAGGAAAGTTGTTTAAATCTTTAGCCTCTTAAATAGCAGTAACTTTAGGGTCCCAACTCTTTGGAAGGGATCTTAGAATTTTATTAACGAGCTCAAAATCTGAAAAACTTTTACTGAGTCCTTTTAGACCATTGACGACATCCGTGAAATGGGTATATATGTCACCTATGGTCTCGCTCGGGTTCATTCCAAAAAGTTAATAAGAATATACTAAAAGATTGATTTTTGACTCTTTCACTCTACTTGTGCCTTCATGAGTCACTTCGAGTATATGCCAAATATCAAATGCAGTTTCACAAATCGAAATACGATTGAACTCGTTTTTATCAAATGCACAAAATAAGGCATTCATAGCATTTGCATTAAGAGCGAAAGTCGTTCTTCTCCAATTCATTCCAATTGATCATTGGAAGAAAAGACTTTAAAAATCCATTTTCAACAATATTCCAAAGTTCAAAATCCATAGAAATAGGGAAGATCCTCATTCGGGTCTTCTAATAGGTATAGTCTGTCCCATTGAATATGGGTGGACGTGTAATAGAGTGACCCTCTTGGTTTTCAGTGTATGCCATCTCTCTTAGATTTTAATCCGATTGAGAGTTAACCCCACTCTGATACTAATTATTAGAATCAAGAGCACTAAGAGGGAGGGGGGGGGGGTGATAAAAGCGAATTAAAGCGACGTTCGTATGATAAAAGCATTTTTAATAAAAAAATTATTTTTGAAAGTTCTTCAACTTAAGATCAAGCGAAAGTATAGTTGAAGTAAAGCAACGGAGGTAGTTTACAGTTAAGATAGAGAACATAATGTAAATGCAAACTGAGATTTAGAGTGGTTTGGTCAATCTTGACCTGCATCCACTTTTGGCTTCCTCTTCCGATGAGGTCACCGACGTCCACTAGAGGTCTTCCTTCAATAGGCAAAGGCCAACCACCCTTTTATAGCTTTACTCCTTTTGACGGGCTTAGGAGACAACCTTTATAGATTTTCACTCCTCTCTTGGATAATCAAAACTTAGAAGAAAAGAGGGAGAAGAACTTTTAGCCTTTTACAACACTAAGCTCTCAAATTCTCAGAATAAATGCAAGCTTTCGGTGCCTTTCATGCAAGAAAGGGTGGGGTTTATATAGGCTCCAACTGGTTTGAATTTGGAGCTCAAAAGTGTCATCTCCTAGATTTTCAGGGTCCTAGCGGTACCACCGCCATAACTGGACAGTACTACCGCCTGACATCTGACACTTGGTGGTACTACCACTAAGTCTGGGTGGTACCACCGCCTAGCAGAGCTCGGAGACCGAGCTCTAGCGGTACCACCGCCTGATTAGGGCGGTACCACCACTTGGCAATAATAATTATCGGCGGTACTACCGCTTGACAGGGGTGGTACTATCGTCCAGAATTCCTAGGAGACCAAGTCTCCTAGGCGGTACCACCGTTGGTCAGGAATTCTGGGTCTGAATGAGCTAATTCATTCGACCCAATTTGGGTCTGTTCAGAGCCCAGTTGGCCCCAAATTAAGTTAATGGGATCACCTCCCAATTCTAACTTAATCTACCTGCTAACCACGATACTTAAGACATTAATGCTGCAAATCGTGTTCCGGTGTGTCAATCGCTTCTTCCGGCGAGCTTCCGGCGGACTTCCGGCAAACTCCTGGACTTGCGACGATCCTCTTGGCGAGTTCCGACAAGCTTCTTTGGCAAGCTCTTGGACTTCTCGGATTGTTCCTGCAGAACCTTCGATAACCGTCCGGACTTCCGACAAACTCTCAAACCCCAACGTGATCTTGGTCTTGACTTCGGCTCAACATCTACTGCATGTCTTACTACCATCGTAGTTAATCCTGCACACTTATCTCAACATATGGATTAGATAACCAAATGACAATTGACTTCATCATAAAAATTCGAGATTCAATAGTATACGCATAATATTTTCACCACAAATGAGCAACATTCTCAATAGTATACGCATAATATTTTTTTCTATTTTTTTTTGTTGACTTTAGGAAATTTTAAATCTAATCTAGTTAATTTCATGAATGAGTACAACCACGTTCATTTAGCAACGCAACTACGATGCATATATCCGTTTCACCCTAAACGTCCACTGCAGATGGACACCAACATTATAGCAATGAATCCATAGGGTTTTTTTTTATTTATGATTTTAGAGATTTTGTGAGCTCATATTTGCTACATTTTCGTATTAATTGTGTGAACAAGTGTAATCTAGTTGATTTATTAGTCCAACTTTGAAAGATCCATCCGTTGTACCTCATTTTTCTTTTTACCGTGGATGGATAATGATATTTTAATAATAAACAAATATTTTTATGATAATTATTATTTTTTAAGTCTAATTTCACACACTGTTCGACAAGGGAAAGGGGGAGGAGGCAAGGAGTCAGGTTTTACAAGATGCAAAGAGGAAGATGATGGGCAATAGATGGATAAACAATAGTGGCAGAAGAGAGGGAGAGACGGATATAACCAAATGTCATAAAATATCATAGTCGACATATTTAATGCACATTTGTGATTGTCTTTGTTTACACATAGTAACATATAATAGCCTTTAACAACCCTAATTTGCTTGGTTTTAGTAGTTGTTTTGCTTTGTATTTCTGTTTGGTAAACTTCATTAGCACTATAAGTTGAGCATTAAAACTCATTTATAAAACTTATGATCCAAATAATCCTATTTTCATATGCCATGATTGTGATTTTATGAACCTTATGGTGCTAATTATGAGGGATGGTGGAATAATATATTTAGTGTGTCTATTTTTTATTGATGAAATTGCTAGGTGAATATTGGGTATGAGATTATCTTTTTTGTGACTATTCAACTTATTTACTAGATCTTTTTGTATCTAATAAATTCTAGTTATTTTTGTGTTGCTTATTATCTCAATTTTCTTCTTTTTATGTGTGACAATGCATATTACTTGACTCTAATATCACTTTGTCACATCCTTAATTAGGATTATCTAAGGCACAAGACACTTTTTATCTTTAATCTTGGTACTTATACAAGCAATGCATGCAAGCAAAAGATTGTCTTACGGTTATACATACAACATGAAGGCTCTTGAACTGTCAAGCTATAGGGGTGCTTAGGATATCACGGAGCTAGAGAACTTTCTTTTTAGTATGATTCAATATTTCAAAAAGACTCAACCCGAGTTATAAGATACGGAAGTGCTATTAGCAACAATATATCTAAGAGGCAAGGCAAAACTTTGGTGGGCACTCCTTGGGAGGAGATACAATAAGGTCACTATCACATTATAACTAAGGCTTAAGAGGGAATTACAAACTCAGTTTATGCCTAAAAATATAAAGTTTGTTGCACAACAGGCTTAAGGCAACTTTGCTATACCTCGATAATTCAGGAGTACGTGAAGTAGTTTGTAACGGAGGCAACTCTCCATGTGTGAAATCACTTTCGAAGAATGTGCATATACTCTTAAATATGTAAGTGATGAAAGAATCAAGCTAGAAAGACTTGGACTAATCCCATAATGATTATGTTGAAGTCAAATAACCTCAGCATGGGGTAAGGATTCATCAAAAAGATACTATTTAAAAATATGTTGGTATATTGACAACTCAATCACTAAAGTTCATTTCATATAGAAACAATGTGGAGTGGGAGTTCAAACGTACATAGTCAAAGATCTAATCAACAATCTATATTATGCATCACTTTTAAAGTTGAATGATCTTCGAGACTCTTTCGAGATAAGTTATTAGACAATTATTTCAGAGCTTATCTCCATCAAGCAAAAATATTAGAGTTGGTGAGACCCTATAACAAGTTAATGGTTACTGCCACACTTAAGTTATACTTTGATGGGCAAAAGATAATGAGAGATCACAATTTAACGAATCGTATTTGACATTTTAAAATGGAAGTTGATAAATACGTTAGAATGAAAGATGATAGAGTTGCAATGCTTGCAATAGCTTTGAAGAAGATGCCAAAGAAATAAGTGCGAGACATTGTTAAGAAATGTCATAGTCAAGGTGTACGATTATGACCCTTTTAGATTTTATTTTTTGATGTTTTGAGTTATTTTTACATACCAACTTTTGTGAGCATGCAATAGTCTCGACAATCACTTTTTTTCTTATTTTTAGTAGTATATTTTTCTTTATATCTCATTTTATAAAATTCATAACATTGTATGTTGATTCATCCTTGTAAGCATAAAAACTATAATTATATTGTGATATGAAAAACTTTAATACTAGAAACTGAAATCAAATAATGATAGATCAAATATTATGATTACGTATCTTTTGATGCTATTTAGAAAATATTAATCTGATATGCAAATGCATCATTGTCTAATCTGAAAGAAGTAAAAGATTCTGTTTGATGCTATTTAGAAAATATTAATATGATCTGTAAGCGCATCGTCATCTAATTTGAAAGAAGCAGCAATATTGATTTACAAGGAGAACTAGACTCGCATTTTCCTCTCTTCTTCTCTTCCACAAGAACACTTTAAGCGATAAAATTGGAATAGAGACTAAAGGAGATGAAAGAAGATATGTAATATCACAATGTATAACATAACATATAGTTACATTATGTAACACGAGTCTTTAGGAGGTCCTATCTATTTATAAATGATAGTAAGAGTTTCAGAATAAATAATTAATAGAAACCCTCCTATTAAGGTCATCTTTTAAAGAATCCTATTGTAATTTGATTTTGTTTCTATTGGTAAATAACTATAATCAGAATTCAATCAGATCTATAATACATCTTACCTAATTAGATAGGGCTACATAATCTAACATTATCTCACTTAGCCTATTAATTGGTAACATATAAAAAAAATTAAAATTAAAATAAATAAATAAAAGTTTTATTTAAAAATATTTTTTCTTAATTAGATTTGAAAATTAAAAAAAAATAATATATAGATACACACAAATTTTATAAAATAAACTAATAAGTCAAATAAATATAATAATATTATATTAAGTCTAACTACCAATACGAGTCATAGCGATTGTATGATATTAATATCATACTTTCTTCTATGTACCACAAAACTATTAATCTTTCCTAATACAATCTAAAACAAAACTATAATTTGTATTGTCAAGATAATTATGTTATATATATTGAACTATAATATGTATATGCATACATGTGAATATGATAGTAGAAATAAATAATATTAATTATATAGATAATAATATTAATTATAATATCCACTCAAGTATATAACACAATATCTTTTATGAGTTGCTAATAAACCTAATCATAAGAATATATATTTTTAAATATTTTAGGTTATAAGGCCTCAATAAATAAATCAACAATCAATATAATGAAATTTAAGTTCATAATTGACATTAATTATTTATGAACTATTTTCTTATAACCATTAAATACTTTATCCCATAATACATAAAACTACTAGAGTACATGGTAGGTTTAAAGAAGAAAATTATCATAATATGTCATAAGATATTTTTAGTGACTTGGCAATTGAGTCTAATTACATGAAGCCTTGAGATAAAATATCATTATCATCAAGCTTGATTAGTGGCCTCAAAGTATGTCATAAGATCAATTTCTATTGTTGATAATATAATAATACATTGCTTTATATTTTTCTCTATAAATTATACTTCCAACAAATATAAATATAAAACATAAAGTGGACTTTCTACTATCGAGGTAATTTACAAAATCAATATATGAAAATACTATTGTTTTAAGCTGAAATAATTTCATATATATAAGCATATAATCCTTGGACCCTTTGATTTTTTTTTTTTTTTTGTAGCCTTTTAGTGTCTCATCCTAGATAGCACTAATATCTAGCAAGTATTTTAACTATAAAATTGATATATGGTCTATATAGACTTGAGCATATAATATACTTTCAACTACGCATATATAAGGAATATTTTTTTATTTGACTCTTTTCTGAGTCATTTTAAAAACACTCACTTTGATTAAAATTTTTTACGTTTGTCATTTACTGAACAAACTTGTTACTAAATCTCTCCAAGACTTGTCAATATATACTAAATCTCAATGCTAATAACATAAGTTGTCTCATTTATATCAACCATCTTAAAATTCTTAGTGAGAAATATCTTAGTTTTTGTATAATAAACCAAGATCGCTCCTAACAAACAAAATATTATCTACATTTAATACTAATAAAATAAAGTAGCTTTCACTAATCTTTAGATATGAACATTGATCAATAGTATTTTTTTTAGATTTGAATGAAGTAATGATATCATGAAACTTTATATATTATTATTTAAAAGCTTTTTTAAGGGTCATAAATAAATTTTTAAATTTACATATCAAATTTTATATTTCTTTTCTTTTTTCTATGGATCATCTAGGTTAATCCATATAATTTTTTATCTATATTTTTATTTAGAAAAGTTTTTTTTTCACATCTATCTATTGTAACTTAGAATCATAATGAGTAACTAATATCATAACAATTCTTAATGAGTTTATTTAAAAAATAAAAAAAATCTCGTTATTATTGATATATTCTTTATGAGCAAAATCTGTGACTACAAGTCTGACTCTATATAATTTGATATTAACCTTTGAATTATATTTAGTTTTAAATACCCATATATAATAGACAATTTGATAAGTTCTCAAATGCCATTCTGGTCCATTAATTTAAACTCTTTTTTTATTACATTGTACCATTTTATAGAATCATCGCTTTTCATGACTTATAAAATAATGAGAGATCTTTTTGATTTCTCTATCATAATCTAATTCTTACGGATATATCATATATAATTAAAAATGACAAATCTTTTTTCTCTTTGAGATATTATCAAAACTATCAATCATGATTATTATATAAGTTCATCAGTAGTAATATTAATAATATATGGGAATACACTAGAGTTATTTTATTATTTATCTTTATTAAGTCATTTAATGATTTGAGGAATAACAACTTCTCGAGAATGATAAAAGAGTATCAACCTATATCTATCTAATATTAAGATTAAATTTTAATATTTTCACATTTATTGATTCATTATATTTTTAGGAATCTTATATTACCAAATTCAACTATTCTCATACTATGATTAGAGTAATAAAATCTTTATCCTTTTAAATTTTTTGGATAAGCAATAAAATATATAGAAATAAATCATTGAATCTAATTTCTTTTTATTTGATTTGAAGATCCTTATCTATGTAAGATAATCTCAAATATGTAAATGTCTCAAGTTAGGTTTTCTACTAGTCTATAACTCAAAAGAGCTGATAAAATTAACTTATTAGGAATCCTGTTCAAGATATACATAACCATCCTTAGAGCTTCTCCTCACATTGATTCGGGTATGAAAGAATAACTCATCATGCTCCTAACAATAACTACGTTCTTTTGTGGCATATCTGGTAAGACATACTGAATACCCTGCTTTTCTAAAAATCTAACAAAGGAACCAAAATTATTATCAGGTTTATTATATCTATCATAAAATTTGTCACTCTATCAGATTTGATAATTATAATCTTTTTATCTAATTATCTCTTAACTTTATTTATTTATACCTAAAGGTGTCAATAGCTTGAGACGTTACATGACTTAGATATATATTGTTATATCTCAATAGATTATCTATAAAGGTGATAAAATATATCTTTCTACTAAAATGGAGAATATAGAGTGACCCGTAGATGTAAGTATATATAATCTCAAGGAGTTCATAAAACCATATTTCATTCTAATATTTGATTATAGATTCATTGCAAACTCAAGATTCATATTAATTCTATACAAACCATCATACAGAATTTAAAAATTAATTTTTATTGAATCATAAATATATTGAGTTTACAACCACTAAAACAAATATAATATCCTAACAATTTTATATAAAGAACTTAAATTTTTAAAATTATAGGAAGATACATCAAATGAATTATCTCTTGGCATAGGCGATAAGTACCGACTACTATCGCTTTCGCTTTAAGATGATTCCTTATAATGATAAATATTTCATTCTCTTTTGGTTCTCATATTAAAATTAATCTCTATTATTTATAACATAAGTTGAAGCATCAGAATTAATCCATCAAGTGTTAGAAAAGAACTTCTATAATATTTGATTTGAAATATATAAAGGTTAAAATTATATATTTCCTTTCGAACCAAACCCTATAGTCGTTTTTCACATGATCTTTTTTACAATAGAAGTAGCACTATACTATGATAATTTTCTGTTTAGAAGTTTATGTAGGATTTATAATCTTAAATGATTTACGCTTTAACTTTATTTTATTGTTACTTACTTATTAAGTAATGATTAAAATATTATAAGTATTTTTTATTTTATTCTTAATTCTTATTAAACACATATACTAGTCAATCATTTAAGTTTTACATATCCTTAATTTTATTTTAATGAATCTTAGATAAGCCAAACTAAGAAGATATAAAATTAAGAATAAATTATATGAGAAAGGACTCAACTATATTCATGCTCAATGTTCTTGAGATTATTACTTGTTAGGATCTTGATGGCATTAAGAGGAGAGATGAATTAGTGTAATAATATTTTTAATCGATTTTAAAACTCAATCGATAAATCAACATATTTTGAAAACTCGATTGATCAAGTTAAAATTGTAAGTAAATAGAATAAAACTAAGTCACAAGTAAACAACAAGTAAAGAGGGGCAAACTAATTTGTAGTTGTTTGATCTTTCCAACTTACATCCACGATTCTTCTTTCCAAAAATTTTGAGATATGAGTGATACTACTACTAACACTCGGCAGTGTTACCGTCATAACTTTTGACATTACAATTCTAGACTTCGGTGGTATTACAACCACACAATTTGAATTTTATATGACACTACCATTGTTATAGAGGGTACCATCATCAAAAAAGCTGACAGAGTACAAACATTATTTATCGATTGACTTAGGAGATGCCACTGCCTCGACTTAGTAGTACCAACACTCAATCATGGTTTAGGCCACTAATTTAGCCTTCTAACAAGATCAATTCAGTCAGCTTTAAGCCCAATATCTTTCTTTACAAGTGGGCTTTGTTTTGGCCTAATATTGACTTAAATTGACCCAAAATAATCTCGATTAAGATCTTGACAAATCAATCACACATCTAGCATAATGTCTGACACTCCTACTTCGATAATTAGCCCTTCGGTGATTCGAGTCTGTGATTAAAGTATTTTTTGCATCACTTATCTTAAAATTATATTAGTCCAATAAACTCATCAATTGATTTCATCATCAAAATATGAGATTCAATAATCTTTTCATTTTCAATAATGACAATCAATTAATGAAGGGGTTTTAACGAGACTCTCCTATCTATTTGTTATTTTAAAAAGTTATGATAAACTTATACTTAAATGATCATATATCCTTTTAAATGCTTATATTGAATTCAAGTTAAAATAAATTTGATTTTATTAACATTATGATATAATCATTCAAGCCCAAAAATGAATATTCAATTAATTTTCATATTTCAAGTTATGATCATAATCATTTCAAGTTTCAAATTTAAACCATTATCAATGTATAATGTCAATCAAAATATAATTATTAGTTAACCATTTGTATAAATCAAACATAAGTTTTATAATAACAAAAAAATCATAAGATATTATGATTCTCCTTGTTCATGTATGAGTCATCACTTCTCCTCATTTGTCAATAACAAAATACATGAGTTACTACTTCTCTCTTTTTGTCATCAGCAAAAAAAAAGGGAGTATATCAATTATTCAATTATGTAAAAATAAAATTTTTCTTTGATATCATGGTATATGAAGAATCTTAATATTATATCATTAAAGATATATTCAAGTTATAGACACCAAAAAGTCAATTGATGACGGAGTCTTAATAAGACTCGCTATATCTATTAGTCATTTTAAAACTATAATAAACTTAAATTCAAAATAATACTCTTTTGATGGTAGTCTTGAATATTGAAGCCCAAATATTATCATTATAAGCCCACTAAAACAAATTCGATCTTGTTGATATTATCATTATAAGCCCATATATTCAATCACATTTCAAATTTTAAAGATTAATTAACAAAAGTTAAGGATGAGCTACTACTAACAAAAAGTTATTAAAACATCATAAGTCTCCTAGCTTAACACATAAGCTAGACATGAATCATTACTTCTCCCTTTTGGTCATCAATAAAAAAAATATGAGTTATTTCTTCTCCTCTTTTATCATCAATAAAAAGAATAGAGCATATACAAAAGAGTCACAAAATAAATCTCAAGTCGTGAACACTAAGAAGTCAAGCGAATGATCATGATTTATTTGGATAAATCTCCCCCTTAGTCATTAGCAAGAAGAAAGAATAAATAACAAAAAGTCTTTAATCATGCATTTGAAAGATTCAACATACCTAATTATCTTCTAATAAAATTGAATTGTTCCTCACCTAATGGTTTAGTAAAAATGTCTGCTAACTAATATTTTATATTAATAAAATTCAAAGATATGTCATGATTACTTATATGATCCCTAATGAAAAGATATTTAATGTCAATATGCTTGATTCGAGAATGTTAAATACGATTCTTTGACAAGCAAATTACACTAGTATTGCCATATTTTATAGGGATATTTTTTAAGTAAAGTTCATAATATTATAAGATATTTTTCATTCAAATTACTTACACATAACAAACATCCACCATAACATATTCAACTTCAACTATAGATAGTGTGATAAAGTTTTACTTCTTGAATGACTAAGAAACAAGTGGATTACATAAGAATTGACAAGTTTTAAAGGTACTTTTTCTTTCTATTTGACATCTTGTAAAGTCACCATCAACATTAGCAATCAAATCAAAAATTTTAAATTTAAAATATCATAATCCTAGATTAGGAGTTCCTTTTAAGTATCTAAAATTTTTTTTACTACTTTATAGTAAGATTATTTAGGATTTTTACTAAAATTTTGCATAAAGCCCAAACTAAATATTATATTAAGTCTAGTTGCAACAAGGTATAATAAATTATCTAACATGCCTTTATATGTCTTTTAATCAAAGCATTCTTCATCATTGTCCATATCTAATTTAGTAGAGATACTCATTAGTGTATTGATAGTCTTAGTATTATCCATGTAAAATCATTTTAATAGATCAAGAGTATACTTAGTTTGACTAATGAAAATCTCATCATATAGTTACTTAATTTATAATCTTAGAAAAATATTAATTCACCCATTTAACTCATTTTAAATTCTTGGCTTATACTCTTAGTAAATGATTTACATAAAAATATATAAATAGAACTAAAAATAATATCATCAATATAAATTTAAATATAAAAATATTTTTATAATATTTAATAAATAATGCGGTGTCAACCCTAGCTCTTGAAAAAATATTCTGAATAAAAAAAAAGATAAGTCTATCATACCAAACCCTAGGGGCTTGTTTCAACCTACAAAGAGCCTTAGATAATTTATAAATATGATTTACAAAATAACTATTTTCAAATATGAGTGATTGTTCAAGATAAACTTCTTTGAAAATAAAATTATTAAGAAAAATACTTTTGACATCAATTTAAAATAATTTAAAAATTTTAAAATATGTATATGTAAAAAGTATCTTTGTGGCTTCAAGTCTAGCTATAGAAGCAAATTTTTCCTCATAGTCTATAATTTCTTCTTGATTAAAACATTTGATACTAATCTAGTCTTATTTTGAATCATGACACCTTGTTCATTTTGCTTATTCCTAAAAACTCATTTAGTGTCGATCATAAGATGATCACTGAGTCTAGAAATAAATGTCCAAACCTTATTTCTTTCAAATTAATTTAATTCTTCATATATTGCTAAGATTCATGAGTTATCTTTAAAAGCATCATCAATGCATTTAGACTCAATTTGAGATAAAAAATAGCATTTCCATAAATATTTTTTAATGAAGAATGAGTTTGAATAACTTTTGATGTATCTCTAATAATTAGCTCCTTATGATATGCATATATACACGTCTATTCCTTGGATATGGTTTTTTTTGAAGTAGATATATCTGAGTTACTTTGGGAAGTAAAATTCTCATTCAAATTTAATTTATCAAATTTAAAATCATCACCAAAATTATTTTCCTTAACTTCGAGAGATTCATAAAAAATAACATGAATAAATTTTTCGATAATTAAGGATCTCTTTTTGAAAACTTGATAAGCTTTAGAGATAGAGGAATATCCAAGAAAAAGCCGTTCATCAGATTTTATGTCAAAATTTTCTAAAGTGTCATTGTCATTTAAAATAATATATTTATAACTAAAAATTTTGAAATACGAGATGTTGGGTCTTTTATTGTTCCATAATTCATAAGAAGTTTTAGATATACGAGGTCTTATAAGAATCCTATTCATGATTTAGCATGTCGTGTTAACAACTTAGTATTTGGATAGGCTATATTCATTAAGTATAATCCTTGTCATTTCTTGTATGCTTATATTCTTTCTCTTAACAATTTTATTTTGTTATAGATTTCTTAGATGGAGAAATTATGATCATACATATTCAAATAATAAACTTTTTTAAATTATAATTTTTAAATTAACCACCATGATCACTACAAATAGAAGAAATCATAAAACTTTTGTTATTTTGGACTTGTTTATAAAATTTGGTAAAATATTTAAAATAGTCATTTTTATATATTAAGAAATATATCCAAGTATATCTATTATGGTCATTAACAATTATAAAAGTATATTTACTACCTTCCAGACTTGTGAGATCAATAGGTCCAAATAAATCCATATGAATTAGTTGTAATGGTTTAGAGAAACTTACATGGTTTGGTTTTGAAGCTACTCCTTATATGTTTTCTTAATTAGCATGCAACATAAATTTTATTTTTAATAAATTTAATTTTAGGCATTCCTCATATAAGTTCTTTAATTTCAATTTATAAAATTAATTTCATACTAACATGTCCTAGTCTTTTATGCCAAAGTCATATATTATCATTCAAAATTTAAAAATAAGTTACATTAAGAAAATCATCCAGATCAATAATATAAAAATATTATCTCTTTTTAAGGCTATCAAAGATTTATTTCGACTTAGTATTTCTATTATACAAATATAAGATTCAAATTTAACAATATATCCCTTATCACAAAGTTAACTAATACTTATTAAGCTGTGTTTTAAACCATATACCAAAAGCACATATTTAATCAAAAGATTTGATTCGTTACCAATATTTTCAATGTAAATGATTTTTCCTTTGTTGTCGACTTCCAATATAACATATCTTTTATCTCGGCTAATGAGCTTTGAAAAGTTTGTAGGTTACTCCTAGCTTTTATTTGGAGACAAACTTACAAGAAAGAGGAATTTATTTTAGATACTCATATAACTTTGGATTTTCCATGGTTATATCTATCTTTCTTACATTTTGACTTTAAATCACTTGTAGTTCTTTTAAGAATCTAAACTAATTTAAGATAACTATATTTTTTAAGAGAGTATGTGTAAGCATAATTATCAAACTTGTCACAAAAATTGAATTTAACTTTTAGGAGGAATATGTAGTATGGGTCCTTTTACAAATTTAGTTGGCTTTTGATATGTGCTACTACTTGTGAAGCCAATGCATTCTTTTCTAAATACACAACCTTCTTTAACAAGATCATGATTTATTTTCAATTTCAAAATTTTCTAATTTTTGTTATAGAAACTTATTTTCCTTTTTAAAAGATTCTATTATATTATTATTATCAATTAATTCTTTTAAGCAATGTTTTAGTTTCTTAATCATGGTAATTAAGTCCTTTTTTTATATTTTCTATAGTATGTGATTTTTGAAATAACTCTTATTTAAGTTCAAGATTAGATAATCCTAAATCTTCGTATTTAGTGTAAGGAGTATAAGAAGTTGATGTATATTTGTCATGCATAATTTTTAATATATCAAATTTATTGGTAAGCAATGCATGATCCCTTTTTAGTGAATTATATTTCTTATCAATCTTTTTCATTTCATCATATAAATCATTAAATGCTTTAAGTAGTTCTTCATATGATAAAAAATAAAAAAAATCAAATATCTCATCATTGAAAGCTATTAAGGCATAATTTACCACTTCTTCTTCATTGATTTACTCTTTCATTTTTGACTCACTTGATTCATCATATGTTGTTTTGAGTACTTTCTTCTTTTTTTAACTTAATGACTTCTTTTTCGATTATGGATACTCATTTTTGAAGTGTCTTGATGTCTTGTTTTTTTCTCATGAATTTTTTGAATCTTTTTGTAAGAAATATCATGTCATCATTATCATCTCTTAAGCTTTTGCTCGAATAATTTTCTTTGAATTTGAGAGCAATATTTTTTCTCTTTTTAGAAAGATTTTTCTGTTTTTCATCATGTGATTTATATGTCATTTCATAGGTCATTAAAGATCCTATGAGTTTTTCAAGATGAAGGTTATTTAAGTTTTTAGCTTCTTGGATTGTCGTTACCTTTGGATCTTAACTTTTCGAAAGAGATCTTAAAATCTTACTTACTAATTCAAGATTAGTAGAGTTCTTACCAAGTGCTTTTAATCTGTTGACGAAATCCATAAAATGTGTATACATGTTACCAATAGATTCGCTTGGCTTTATTTTAAAAAATTCATAACTATGAACTAGAAGATTAATTTTGGATTCTTTTACTTTACTTGTGCCTTCGTGGACGATTTCAAGTATGTACCAAATATCATGTGTAGTATCACAAGTAGAAACTCGATAGAATTCATTTTTATCTAAAACATAGAATAAAGCATTCATAGTTTTAGCATTTAAAAAAAATGTTCTCCTTTCAAAATCATCTCATTCTCCGTTCCATTGAACATAAGAGAATATATGATAGAGTATCCATCTTAATTACTTAAAAATATCATTTATTCTATCTTGGGTGTTAATCCAAATAAGAGAATCTCTCTCTGATACCAATTATTAGGATCTTAATGACACTAAGAGGAGAGATAAATTAGTATAATAGAATTTTTAATCAATTTTAAAACTAAATCAATAAATCAACATATTTCGAAAACTTGATTGATTAAGTTAAAGTTGTAAGTAAAGAGAATAAAATTAAGTCACAAGTAAATGACAAATAATAAGAAGCAAACTAATTTATAGTGGTTCAATTTTTTCAACCTATATCCACTCTCGATTCCTCTTCCTTCAAGGCCACTAGCTTTTACCGTTGATCTTCTTTCCAATGAGTGAAAATTAACTATCCTTGTTATAACTTTCTTGTTTTTTCAAGCTTAGGAGATAACATTCACTCTCTTTTTACAAGAGATCTCTCACCTTTTACAACTTAGAATTTCAACCAAACTCAAGAGAAGGAGAAGACTAAAACTGTATTCAAAATGAGGACTTATAATACTTCACTAGCTTAGGAATGGATGCCCAATCAACCAAGCTTAAGTAAGGTATTTATAGGCCTCAAAATTCTTCAAGAATGGATCCAAAAATTTAAATCCTCAAAAAATTTGGATATAGGCGGTACTACCATTGACTCTAGGCAGTACTACTATCACAACTTTTGATGCTAAAAATCCGGACTTCGACAATACTACCACCATAAAAATTTGAATTATGTGTGGTATTACCATCATTGTAAGGGATACTACCATTGTCATAGGTCATACCATAATCAAAAAATTGATAGAGCACAAACAATACTTGTCGGCTAACTTAGGCGGTACTACTGTCTAGGCCTAGTAGTACCACCACTCAGGCCTAGTTTAGGGCATCAATTTGGCCTTTTAATAAGTCCAATTTGGCCTGACTTTAAACCCAATGGTTTTCTTAACAAGTGAGCTTTGTTTCGACCCAATATCAACTTATATTGATCCATAATAGTCTTGATTAAGACCTTGATAAATCAACCATATATCTGACACAAAGTTTGACTCTCCTACTTCGACAATTAGCCCTTCGGGGTTTCGAGTTTGTGATTGAAGTATTTTCTACGTCACTTATTTAAAGATTATGTTAGTCCAATAAACTCGTCAATTGGATTTGTCATCAAAATTCAAGATTCAACATAACTTTGTTAGTTAAGGATATAATCTTGAATTTTTCAAATATCATCATACTAAATTTTGGTCAATTCTTTCGTTAAGATGTTAGCTAATGACTTATTAGTAAATTTAAATGGATCTTTAAATATTCTGGTGCACTAGTTGTATACTGTAATGAAACCTAAATATTATTAACAATTATTATAAAAGTGAGCATTTTAGACTTTTCTCAATCATTTATTTCAATTATCTGTTCTATAGAATATTCAGTAGTTAAATCTATGATTCTTTCAACTAGTTCGATCAAGGTTTAACACATCTTGTATAAATTGTATTTGTTCAAACCATTTATAATAAATTAATCTAAAAATAATAGCAACACTACAAGTATATAAAATATATAAAAGGAAGTACCACTATAAAATATAAAATAATATTAGTGTTTTGAATTTTTAAAATATGATAAATTATTGATATCATCCATATTTTACCTTTGGGTGAAATATTACTATATCTAGTATTACTCAAAATTATTTATAGATGATTAACATCATTCGTATAGAATAATATTACTATATTTAGGTATACAATTATAAACTACAAGTATAACTAAAATAGTATCATCATACCATATCACATAATTATTCGAAGTAGATACTTCTTTGAAATTATCTAAATCTCATAATTATATGTTATTATAAATATTATTTTTTAATATTATTTAAAATTAATTTTTTAATATAATTTTATAAATTATTAGTCTAGACCACTTTGATAGTTAAAAGACCAATACAATAATATAAAATATAATTTAAAATATATTATAAATGCTAAAATATTTATTATAATTCATATTTCATAAGACTGTCATCCTAGATCTAATAGTTAGACAAAACTTAAGGATGTAAGTTACATATAATATTTATCAAAATTTTTAATCTAATTTATGCTAAAATAGTATAATAATAAAATAATAATAATAATAATTACTGAATATTAATCAATATAAAAGAAAACTCAAATGATTATTGTAATCATGATAAACATTAACCATGCCTTTTATATGAAAAATAAATATCATTTCATAATTTCCTTTCATGCTTATGTATTTAACAACCACATAAATATCCAAAATAATAATTAAAATTTCTAAATAAGATAAGCTTTTAAGTATAACAATAATAAATTATATCACATGGACAAAAATAAAATATCTATAATTTAATTTTCTTTCATTTAATTCATATAAAAATATTCATCAAATTTTATGACATAATTTATTATTATCAAATTATAACTATTAAGATAATATTATTAAATCAAAAAGGCAAAATTATAAACAACAGATATCAGCCAAAAATAATTAATTTCATGAAAGTATAATAACAATTTTGCAACTGACGAAACAAGTCTGAATAATTAATTTTTGAAGTATAAAACTAGTAAAACTAAACTAAGGATATATTAGAATTATCTGATTCCTAAAAGGTAAAACTAGAAAAAAAAATGAATTAAAGGACACTAATTAAAATTATTTGATTTTTGAAGGGTAAAGATGTTCTTTTATTTAATGAAAAAAAACCCTAAGATCTTCGTTGTTGCGTTCCACTATGCTCACGCATGCGGGTCCTCACTAGCCATGTAGCTATCCATCACTTTGTTGAATCTCGAATTTTGATAATAAAATCAATTGATGAAGTTATGATCTAATGTGCGTTTGAGTGACGTAGGACTATCTTCGATCATGGAAAAATAAATCGATTAAAGTAGGAGAATCAGAAGTTGGGTTGGAATGAATATGTCAGAAGATTGCACATCGATCGGAGGATCGGTCGACGTGCTGGTAGAAGGACTTTGTGCCATGAGTTCGGGCATCGAGCCGAAGGATTGAACATTGCACCAAGGAGATTAGAAGTTGTGAAAGGTTAACATGCCGATTGGGCAATACGTCAAAAGAGAGAACGATGAGCCGAAGGATCGGATGAAGCATTGGATGAACCAATGACATGCCGGACAACATAGAATTTTAGTCTTGTAATCGGTTGTTTTAATTGGTCATAGTTAGGTCATAATTGAGTTGGTTTCAAGTGTAACCATACCAACTCAATTAGGGGTCCATTTGGCCTGAGTTAAGATTGTTTTGGGCCAAATGGAAGGCTCATTCTTTATGGTCAATTAGGTAGAACCACTTATGAGCTGAAAAAGTCAAGAGCATACTTTTTTAGGTTGTCAAGCGGTAGTACTACCAGATTGGGAGATAGTATAATCGACTATCAGTGTGTCAAGTGGTGATACCGTCAGACTAGATGATAGTACCACTCAATGGCAGTGCTACAAGCAGTAGTACTGCCCAACACATACGGTGGTACTGCTAGGACCCGAAAAACCCTGGATGAGGCCTTTTTTTGGCTCAATTTTTGAAGTTATTTAGGGCCTATAAATACCCCAGCTATTTTTACTTGAAGTAGCATGAAATTGAGTCGAAAAGGGAAAAAATATACTTGAGAAAAAAGTGTTATAATCTTTCTAAAGTTAGTGAGTCGGTTTCTAAGGGAGGAGTGAGGTCTAAAAGAAAGAGATATAAATATTCTCTCATGGGCTTGTGAAACGGAGAAAGAGTTGTAAGGGTAGTTATTCTTCGCCCATTGAAAGAAGATCGATAATGGAAGTTGGTAGCCTCGAGTGAAGAGGAATCGAGAGTGGATATAAGTCACGACGATCGAACCACTATAAATCCGATATACTCTTTTCCTTTGCTGCTTACTTTTATTGCATACCTAGCTGCTCACTTCACTTTACATATACTTTAAGCCAAGCTTAAATGCTTTTCGATGTGGGCTTTATCGAAACAATTTTTCTACGTTGAACGAGTTTTCAAATCGACGTAATTTTTATGTAAGTACTAATTCACCCTCTCCCCCCCCCCCCCTTTTAGTGTCGATTTGTGTGTCTTAACACACTTGTGTGCTGCCCATGGTTATCGTAGTGAATGTCCCTTCTTACTCAGCTGATTAGTTGCCTCGTAACATCTTCGCCACCATCCCACCACACATCGCCTGTCTTTCAATAGTAGTACCCACCACACATGTCGCCTGTCTTCCGATAGTAGTACAAAGAAACTCCCATGGGTCGACTGGCCTTCATTAGCATTCTACCGCATCCATGCGCGATGGTTCTCATGTGCGCTATTATCACCGTCGCAAGAGCCTCATCGACCACGCATCTCCTTTATGATCAACTAGTGAGCCATATGATCGTCGTGTAGACCTAGGTGGCCTACACTAGTGACCGACCAACTATTGCTGCGTACCATTAACATAGCTCAACCACAAGTAGCTCAATGTAGCCTGCTGCAAATGTCATTTGTCGATCGGCATTCACAACCGTGCTGCCACAACTGACATTGCCATTGCTATCTTCACCGTCCTCGTTGACACTTGTCAAGGGCAACGTTGCCTTCCTGTGTTACTGCAAGCATCCGATGTTATCGCACCACACTGCATGTGCAGCATTGCTTGTGACCAAATCCTACGGCTATAGGCAACAATAATATGCCACCCAAGGCAGTCGTTACCCATGGTGGCAACTGTCGCATGCAGTGCATTGTCATAACACTTATATTGCCTGGGTTGTTGCACAAAGAAGCCATCGTTGCGTGTGATAACACTACCATTTGTGCGACCTTGCTCATGACAAGATCGACAACCAATGAAGGCCACCATCCTCAAGAATCCTTTAGTAAATAATAAGCTGCCAATGATAGCCCGCCAAACAAATACAAGTAGGATACTTCTATTATGATTTCAGTAGCATTGCAAACAAGCGAGAAATAAAGATGAATAGATTTAGAGAGGAAATAGAAAAGTAAATCGATAAATGAAGGATACTAATAAATAGTTCTAACTACAAAATAGACCTAACATCGGTATTTGATCTCAAAGTGTGATACCAATTGTAACCATAAAAGTTATAATTATACCATTATACAAAAAATTTTAATGCTAAAAATTAAAATAGATCAAATATTATGATTACATACCTTTTGATATTATTTAGAGGTGGTATAACATCCTCACTATAGTCACTTTTAGTTTGAAGAAAATACTATATGAACATTGAGCCGACACCTCTATTCAAAACCTCCTTTGTGCTCGATCATTCACTCCATTTGTAATATTTGAGATACATCCAATTTTCTTGTGTTCCAATTCGGAAACTTCCAATTTAACATAATAAAATTTAATTGCTTCTTGTGTTTGAGATCCCAATTTTCATGTCTTTTTGTGCACAACGACGACATAAAAAGGGGACATAAACCACAAGCGAGCCGATTTGGTTTATGATGAACCCATTTGGTTTGTTTCACGGTCCCAACCCGAATAGACAATCACATACTTGTCCTATTATCATATTTGGGATACTTCCACGCAATTTCAGAAAACTAAGACGCTTTCAAATAAAACCCACAAAATTGAACTTTTAGAATAAATCATCCTTCATTAAATGGCTTGGCATTTGGGTCGGACACGCTACCTACGCCATAGGCGTTCCCCGAGCCCAAAGAGGGCCACTCGCTGAAGCTCAAAAAGGCTCTTCACGCAAATACCACACAAATATGTTCCGAAAGTGTTTTGATGTGAACAACTAAAGTAGACTTGTTCTCCTATTTCTTATTAGATCGTGGAATACAAGAAAAGGCAGTGTCACTAAATATGTGTGGCCCAAACAACACGCAGCAGGTTCCCTCTACTGTGGGATGTAGCTTCCATGACCCGTCTTTTAAAGCGATCAACAGAGAATAAAAGCCAAGAACATCAGCTTAATAGATCAAACAAGTCGATGAGTTCTCAAGAATGGATAACAATGAAACGTCATGTAACAAACAGTTCACTGGAAACTATTCAAAGAGGCATACAAAATGAGTCGTGAAACAAAGACTCACTGGGTTCATCCGGAAGCTCTAGTCATTAAGACCGAGGCTTCTCCTTCTTCTCCTTGAAGAGCGCCAATAGGGACACGCCAGAGACCTTCACCACCTTGAACCTTACTCCAGGAATGTCACCCACCGCATGGCCCTTGCGTCCGAAATCAAGACTTCATCCTGCACAAGCAACGGACCAGCTCAACAGCATATTCATCGAGGCAAAAGTTATGGACAGATGGTCAGACTCCTCAAAGAAGATCCTGATACGGTTTCCATGCCATGTGATTGTTGATGTGTTCGCATAAGACCCTTGCCATAGCAGATTCTGGCCGATGGATACTGATCTTGAGCAAAACCACCTCACTAGAGCCTCCTAGAACTAATCCTTACTAAAAGCATAGTAGATCATTGTTCCTTAAAGCTCCATGGCATATACGATTTCCATATTAATCGAAAGACAAAGCTTACAATTTTCTTCTATGAAATTCAAGCAACCATCATTTGGGACAAAGGCTGCAATTTTCTTGCCATTCTTTATCAGCTGGACTCTAGCGCACTTTCGTATAGCAGAGTTGGGCTGCTTAGCTTCGATACCTCTGCAAAAAGAAAGGTAATGCCAGTCCTCCAAACTTAAACACCAGGCTGAAACGAAAAAAGAAAAAGAAGATAAATAAGAATCACATAGCTTACATCTTCTCAAGGACAATACCCTTGGCATGTGAGGAACCAGCAAAGGGTTTCTTCGACTCATTGCCGAGATGACTTTTCTTGTATGCCTTGTCTGCCCATCTCTGCCTCCTCCTGTGAGTTTTGAGCTTGCGCCCAGCTCCCATACCATGGGTCTTCCTGTGATAGAGATTGAAATTGATGGAAAACCATTTACCTTTAATGAAACAAGTTCTCTTCATGATCATTCTATTAGAGGAACAATAGAAATTTGGTTTTCATTTCTTACCGTCTGTATTGCCCAAGAAATAGAAATTTGTGAATTTGCTAGTGTAACTTAACATATAGCATTTCCCTTTCTACCAGATAGGATGTCTCCAAACTAGAACAGCAACATTGTCATATGCGAAATTGAATATATTTAGCTGGATACAAACATCTGTAACCTTTGTTCTGACTCAATCAAACCACAGGAATAATAAATTTAGGATCCAGAACATACTAAGCAAGGTGGTGCCAAGCAGCCAAGAACAAATTACGACTCACAAGGATAATAAAGTTCGAGTGTGGCTGCAGTCGATACAAACAAACGAACCAAAAAAAGGAATGGATTTCTATGACATGCAGCAAAACAAGTGGCGGATACAATATAGGAATAAAATGTCTCTGAATGTTGCCTGCTAGCTCAAAACTGATTATGGACTCAACAATAGGACACATATCAAGGAATTATTTAGAGAAAAATTGCTCATCCACAGTGTCATGATAGAACAAGAAGATTTTTCTCATTATTACATGCAAATGTACCAACCGAAATGTAGTATTCCTTCCAGATTGTCCATAATAATAAAAGTCAACCAAATCAACCCTTCTCTACAACTTGTCTGTATATCATCGGAGACTTCCCATGAATGCCACCATACACATGAAGTGGGAGTTAAATTCTAATGATTAGTCCACAAAACTCATATACAAAGGAGTGATTCCACTCCATATTTTAGATTTTGATCATTTAAACTTGGTAAAAAGATGATTGTTTTTTACAAATTGAAGAAAAATTAAACTTTGAACAATATCGCCTTGAGATCCAGCAGCCATCCATCGCTCATAACTTCATCCAACCGTATTAACATAGCTTAGTTCGGATTCTTAAGACATCAAATCCACTACACTTTATTCCCTGACTCTCTCATCAAACTTATTAAAGAAACGAAAGGACGACACCGAAGTAAAAAATTGCATCCAGCACAAGAAATCCGAGAACAAGTAGGGGGAAAGGCAAGTGAGTCAAGAAGGATCAGTTGAAGCTTGGACAGTTCAACCGTAGCATTAGAAAGCGACAAGGAGATTGAGAACAAAATATATTACTTATGTTCTGGTGGAAACTTACCCCATCTGGTTGGAATCCGAGGCTCGCCTTCCTGTCTGTCCTCCGCCAGTTCTGTATCCGGGTGGGTCACGGGAAGGAAGAGCGTCGTGGAAACCCTATCACGCTCCCGTTTGTAGGCGCGAAGGCACGAATGAGGGAGACCCGCCCATGGGCCACCGGGCCAACAGTTACATGGCGGCAAATTGGCTGAAGGCTCGCTTCGGCCCTCTCCCGCTCCAACCTTTCTGCTTAGCGCTTTTCCATGGGTTCATCTTTGGCGACAAACGTAGATGTCTCCGGCGAAGTTCGACGGAAAGGAAAGGGGATACAGAAGATTCATACGAAAACTGACTCTAGGGGTTATAATCGATTATGATTGTCTGAAGTATCAGATCATGAACTAAAATTGTTTCTTGTGAGAGTTATCATAAGTTTGGTATCGAGAGGTGAATGGAGTTATCATACCAACTAAAATTATGGACATGTCTGAAGAAAGATGCTTAAGTTGGTATGGAGAAAGTAATAGAAGAATGAAAGATTCAGTAGAGCTTCAGAGAGTTGAGTTTATTCTATTGGGCAAAAGTGACGTACCTAAAATCTTCTATAAGAGGAGTAAGTGAGAGTTACTGTATGAGATCCAGGGGAATTATAGGATATTACTCGGGTGTGAAGAGTCACCTGTGTTTCGATTTCGATTAATATTGTGTCTGATCATACAAGATGCTTGATATGTCGAATTAACGAGACATCCAAGTAAGTAGATAGAGCAGGCAATGATGTGACATTCAAATGTCCACATATTAGATCTCCCTTGTCATCAAGCCCCCCATTATGTTTCAACATGTGGAAATTGATTGTGATTCTCTTCACCAAAGTATTGAGAACCTATACGTAGATGAGTAGGGCATCATCGTGATACGATCTGTCTTTAGCTTTTAAAAGTTATATTTCGATTTCTGTGCACCTTATGACTTCTGGTCAAAGTTCCTTTCGCATAGGACTTTGGGGTAGTGGAGTTGTCTTTGCTCGAAGTCGATTCATTGACTATCACATCAATTCGATAGACTTGTGAGGTTAGAGTGTTTCTTCTCTCGATTGATTGGGATATTATCTAAGGTGGCCACGTCAGATCAGTTATTCAATCTGCTACTTTAAATCAAATTGAAGCAATGTCTATTGTCATGATTGTGGTTTCGATGGAATCAATAATCGAGAGGAGTAGTCCTCATAGGTTGTGGTGATTAAAGAAACCCCTTCTGTAATATTTGAATGCTAATGCTGATCACATTACTGCTTAGTTGATATGTAAAACTGGTAATGATGTAATATTTGAATGTTCATGTGTATGATCTCTTATCAATAGACATTCAATTGACCTTCCAAGAAAATTTTGGGTCTCATGAAAGGAGTTAGATTATATGATCCTATCAAATTATATAAGATATATTATAGATCTGATTTGATTCTGATTATAGTTATTATCCAATAAAAGGAATGTCTAATTATGATAAGATTCCTTACGAGATAATCTTGATATGATGATCGTTCATAATTATTTATCTTAGATCATCGGCTCTCACGTATAAATAGACAAGACCTCTTAGAGACTCAATACATGACGTGTGATGTTAAGTTATACATTAAGATATTATATATCTCTCATCTCCCCTTAGTCTTTATTTAATTCCATCACTTATAGGATAAAGTGATCTTGTAAATGATATGAAAAGAGGAGAAACGAATATAGTTTTCCGTACAAATCGATATTATTATAATTTTCATATCAGATGATGATACACTTACATATTAGATAAAGATTTTCTAAGTAGCCATGTTCTGAATTCAAATACTTAGATCACAAAAGAATATCAAATCTATTTTGATATTCTGTTGAGGAAAATCCTTTATTCTGTTAGGGAAATCCTTCCTCCTAATTTGTATAAATAGGAGAGGGAACATGTTAATAATTCAAGCCAAAGCTATTTCATTTCTACAATAAAGCTTCTTCAATTATTGTTCTTATCTTCTATTATTTCTATCATGGTATTAGAGCCGCTTGCCTAGAGCAAGCTCTCTTCTCGTTGCCAATTCATCATTGGTGTTGCCACTCTGCGCCAACGTCCGTTCCCTTCCGCTACAGCATCTCTAGTGCTGCTCATCAGTACTGCCCCACCTTTCTTCCTCATTGTAGCTATTTTCCTTCCTCTTCTGCTACAGCTTCCTCCTCTGTTGTAGTTTCCTCCTTTGCTGTAGTAGCATCACTACAACATTGCTGTAGATTTCTTCTCTACCGTCGCAGCCATCGTAATCGCAACCACGACCAACGTCGTTGAGAAAAGCGAAGCTTCGCTCTTGCCTTCGGCCAGCGACCAACGTCGCTGAGAAAAGTGAAGCTTCACCCTTCGGCCAGCGACCAACGCCGTTGCATTCCTAAGAGGCTCCGTGGTCAATCCTCATCTTCCTCACCGTGGTAGTCTTCGCTGATCTGTCAACATTCGGCAGACTTAAGGAGAATGAAGGGAACGCTTGTGCCATCACAGCAACAACAATCGCAGCAGCAGCAGCAGCAGCGATCTACACTTATCTTACTCATGAAGCCTCTCGCTTGTAAACAATTCTTTGCATCACCATCTTGCGGGGACATGTTAATAATTCAAGCTAAAGTTATTTCATTTCTACAATAAAGCTTCTTCAATTATTGTTCTTATCTTCTATTATTTCTATCAGTTGGTACTCTTCGTTAGTGAAAATATGTTATTTTGATTGTACTAAGATCAATAAGTTATAAAATTACATTAAAAATTAGTCTTAAATAATATTAAAAAATAATATTCATAATGACACATATAATTAGGAGATTTAGATAATTTTAAAGAAGAATTTACTTCGAATAATTATGTAATAGGGTAGAATGATATTGTTTTGGATATTCTTATAGTTTAGGATTGTATACCCAAATATAGTAATACTATTCCACAAGAATAGTATTAATCCTCCATAAATAATTTTGCGTGAATACCGGATATATCAATATTTCACCCAAAGGTGAAATATGGATAACATCAATATTTCATCATATTTTGAAAACTTAAAGTATTAATGATGTTTTATATTTTACAATGATACTTCCTTCTATATAAGTTATACTTTTAGTATCCTTATGATTTTTGGATTAATTGATTCTAAATGGTTATATATAATTTACACTAGATATGTTAGACTTTGATTGGACTAATTGGAAAGATCACAGACTTAACTACTGAAAGTTTTATGAAATAAATAATTAAGATAAATAATTTGAAAAGGTCTAAAAGGCTCACTTTTATAATAATTACTAATAATATTTAGACTTCATTATAATATATATAACTAGCATATTGAAATATTTAAAGATTAATTTAAATTTAATATAATGATATTTAAGAAATTCAAGATTATATTCTCAATATACTTGATAAAGTTGTAAGTTAAAAAACATTAGGCATGAATGTAGTTGAATCATTTGTCATATAATTTATTTTTAATTCTATTTCTTCTTGATTTTGCTCATTTAAAATTTATTATAATAAAATTAAGGATAAATGAAACTACAATAAGCTAACTAGTATATATGTTTAGGGAAAATTAAGATTAAAGTAAGAAAAACTTATAATATTTTGGGTACCACTCAAGGAGCAGTAATAATAAAAAAAATTAAAGCATAAATCACTTAAGATTATAAATCCTATATAAACTCATAAAAGGAAATTTTTTATACTAAATTACTACTACTTTTATTGTAAGAAAAGTCATGTGAAGGAGTACAAGATTTGATTCAAAAGAGAAAGGTATTAATCTAACATTTGTATGCTTCAAATCAAATGTTACATAAGTTTTTTTCTAATACTTGATAGATTAATTCTGATACTTCAACTTATGTTATCAATAATAGAGATTCATTTTAACATGAAAACTAAAAGAATATGAAATATTCATCATTATAGGGAATCATCTTAAAGCAAAAGCTATAATAATTGGTACTTATCGCGTATGTCTAGAGATGATTCATCTGATGAATTTTAAGGATGCATGTTATGTTCCTACAATTATAGATATTTACTTTCTTTACACAGAATTGTCATGATATTATTTTTCTTTTAATGGCTATAAACTCAATATATTTATAATTCAATAAGAGTTAATTTATAAATTATGTATGATGATTTGAACAAAATTAATAAGACTCTTGAGTTTATAAACTCTTTTAGGTTATATATGCTTACATTTGTGTGTCACTCAATATTGTCTATTTTAATGGAGAGATACACTTTTTATCAACTTTATTGATAACATATTAAGATATAACTATATATATCTAATTCATATAAGGTCTTAAGTCATTGACACATTTAGGTATACATAAATAAAATAAATAGGTAATTAGATAGAAAGATTAAAATTATCAAATTTAACAAGGGTGATAAACTTTATGATATGAGCATGATCATAATTATAGTTCTTTTATTAAATTCCTAGAAAATGAGGTATCTAGTATGTCTTATTAGATATGTCAAGAAGAATAAGATTATTGAAAGGTAAAATCGTACTCTTATGAATATAATTAGGAGTATGATGAGTTATTTTTCTATACCTGAATTAATGTAAGGAGAAGCTCTAAGGATAATTATATATATCTTGAACGGGATTCATAATAAGTCAATTTCATCAATTTCTTTTAAGTTATGAACCGATAGGAAACTCAATTTGAGATATTTATATATTTAGAATTACGGAGATAAAAACAATTCAAATCACATTTAAAAAATAAATTCAAGGGCTATTTATGAATATTTTATTATTTATCCAATAAAATTCAATAAAATTTATATTTTATTACCCTAATCATAATAAAATGATAGTTAAATATGGTAAAACAAGATTCTTAAAACAATAGTAAATTAGTAAGAGTAAAAATCTCAAAACTTAATCTTGGTATTAAGGAAATATAAGTTGATACACCTTTATTATTTTATATTTCAAAGATTATTGTTTCTCAAATCACTAAATAATTTGTTAAAGATGAATAACAAAATAACATTAATGTACTCCCATATAATATTGATATCTATTGATAAACTTGAAAAATAATTATAGTCACCAATTTTGAGAATATCTCAAAAGAAAAAAAGACTTATCATTTTGATGATCATGTGATATATTTACAAGAATCAGATTATGACATCAGAATCAAACGAATCACTCATTGTTTTTATAAGTTATGAAAAGTGATGATTCTGATAAATGATACGATGTAATAAAAGAAAAGTTGAAATCAATGGATCAGAATAATATTTGAAAACTCATCGAATTGTCCAATAACTATAAAAGAGTCGACTACAAATGAGTCTTTAAGAAAAAGCGTAACTCAAATGGTAATATCAAATAATATAAAGACTAGACTTTTAGCCAAAGATTTTAGTCATAAAGAATGTGTTGACTATAATGAGATAGTTTTTTTAGTTTCTTAAATAAACTCATTAAGATCATGATATTAGTGGCTCATTATGATTTTGAGTTATATCGATGTGAAAATAACTTTTTTGAATGAAAATATAAATAATAAAATTTATATAGATTAACATAAATGATTCATAAAGAAAAGAAAAAATATAAAATTTGGTATGTAAATTTAGGAATCCATTTATGGCTTTAAACAAACTTCTAGACAATGGTATTTAAAATTTCATAATACATTTATTCCTTCATATTTAATAAAAATATTTTTGATAGTTTATGGGAGCTAGTTTGTTATATTAGTCTTATATATGAATAATATTTTGCTTGCTAGTAGAGATCTTAGTTTATTGTACGAAATCAAGATATTTCTTACTATGAATTTTAATATGGTTGATATGAATCAGACAACTTATGTTATTGGTATTTAAATATTCAAGAATAAATCTCAAGGATTACTAGGACTATTTGATAGAGGATATATTGATCACGTCTTTTAGAGAAATTTAATATATGACTTTACTTAACAAATGACAAAAGTAAAAAAGTTTTAATCAAAATAAGTGTTTTTAAATATCTTAAAAATAATTAGATAAAAAATATTCTTTATGTATATGTAGTTGAAAGTTTATTATATGCTAAAACCTATATAGATCATATATCAATTTTATAGTTGAAATACTATGCGTTACTTAGGAATAAAATACAAAATGCTGTAAAGAAAGTAATAAGATATTTTGAAGGGACGAAGGATTATATTCTCATATATATGAAATCATATCATCTTGAAATGATGGTATTTTCATATATTGATTCTATAAATTACTTCGATAGTAGGAAGTTAACTTTACGTTTCATATTTATATTAGATGGAGGGTAATTTACAAAGAGAAATATAAAGCAATGTATTATTGTATTATAAATAATAGAAGTTAATTTTGTGACATGATTTAAGGCAACTAATCAAATTTTATGATTATCAAATTTTATCTCAAGACTTATTGTGATCATACTCAATTACTAAGTCGTTAAAGATATTTTGTGACATATCATAATAGTTTTTTTCCTCTAAGAATAATAAGTATTATAGCAATTCTATGCATTATAGTATAAAGTACTTGATGATTAGAGAGAAAAATTTAAATATAATTAATATCAATTAAGAACTTAAGTTCCATCATATTTATTATTGATCGATTCATTAAGATTTTACAGTCTAAGGTATTTGAAAGAACATATTCTTATGATTGGATTTATGAGCTACTCAAAAGATATAATGATGCATATTTGAGTAGTATTCTTATTTACATAATTAAAATTATTTATTTTTATTATCTTGTTAATATTTATGTGTATATATTATGATTGAATATGTATAATAGAATTATTTTGATTAGATAAATTTAGGGGTTAGTTTGGATTGCATTATAAAGGATTCACAGTATTATGATACATAAAAGAAAATATAACATTAATGACATACAATCACTATGACTCACATTAGTAGTTAGACTTAATATTATGTTATTATATTTATTGGACTTATTGATCTATTTTATAAAATTTGTGTGCACATGTAAAATATTTTTTAAAAATTTTAGAATCTAATTAAATAAAATTATTTTTAAATAATCATTTCCTTTATTTTATTTTGATTTTAATTTTTTATATTTTATAAATTAATAAGTCAAGTGAATAAATGTTAGATTATGTGGTCCTATCTAATTTAGTAAGATATATTATAGATATGAATTGATTCTTATTATAGTTATCGACCAATAGAAATAAAATCTAATTATGATAGGATTTATTAAGAAATGACCTTAATAGTAAGGATTCTCATGATTACTTATCTTAGACTCTTATCTATAAATAGATAGGTCTTCTTAGGGATTTAATACATAATGTAACGTGATGTTAAATTATACGTCGAAAGATAACATATTTTCTCTCATCTCCCATTAATCCTTATTCTAATTCTATCACTCAAAGGATAAAATGATCCTATAGATGATAGAAAAAGAAGAAAAGACGAGTCTAATTTTTCTTACAAATCGATATTGTTACAATGTTTGGATCGGATGACAGCACGTGTACAGATCAAATAAAAATTTTCTGAATAGGATCAAAAGATATACATTTATAATCTTTGATCTATCGTTATTTGATTTCAGTTTTAATATTAAAATTTTTCACATTTCATATAGTAACATAATTATATTTGTATACATACAAAAGGTAGCTAATGGGCTTTCACATCATGCAAGAACTAAATCTTTAAATTATACTTTGCATGAAGAGTCGCCTTCTGCATTAAATTTTTTTAGTTTCCTGAGACGCAAACGATGGTGGTTCTATTCAACTTCGTAAGTTGTGGTTTATGATTTGTCTTCTTTCGGAAAATTCGTTCCTCTTTGTGAAATGGTAAAGCCAAGACATTGCATGGCATCGATGATGCTGGGATCTATCTCCAGGAACGCCACCTGAAGCAAAAGAACTCGGTGGATATTCTCCAAGTTCGAGGCCTCTGATCTTTTCATTATTGTGAGTTTATAACCTGACAACTTTTGACTCGATCTGGTTGACACCCCCGCAATTACCATTCATTTAAAGGATTAAGAGACAAAGCAACTGAAGTACCTCATTTCAGCCAAAGCAGTAAGCCTCCAGAAATTGCCTGACACCTTCGGGGTCTGTTGAAAATATAGAACACCCTAATTAGAATCTGCTTTCAGCAAACATCAACTTCAAACCTGTCATAAAGCAAGTAGCAAGTTGCCAAAAATATACGAGTTTGATGTTCCTACTTCAGGATCACAAATCACGCAACACTGTCATGTATGCTTCCTGGAGCCAACAAGCAAGCAAGATGTGATGTTAAATATCAAACCCGTTGATAATAACAAGATGCAACAGTGCAGCAGCACTTTACAATTGGATCCTTCCTGCTAAACAGTACGATGACAATACATGAAGTCAATCTACCATTTATTATATGATTTAAGCATTGTAAAATTAGAGCTGGTCAGATCCCTTAGGAAAACACATCATGTTGGGTCAGTTTCCCACAGAATTACACAAAAGTTGACAAGTAGGAAATACTAAAACCTAAAATATGGTAACTAGAATTTGTCAAATCTCTTTAGGAGGGATACTTGCAGCTTGTCTTCTTACATACATGATGCAAGTTGTGAGAAAATTTTAATACTAATATTGAATACTTCTGCAATTGGACCTCCACTCTAGGAATGTAACACTTTCCTTAAATCTCCTCATCATTTTATAGAAATTCACTCCCTTCTGATCTAATTCATGGCAATAAACCATCTTCTCAAGAGACTCCAAATCCAAGTCAATAAAGCAAGCCTGCAGACAACCACAAAATGTTATATTTGACTAAATTATTTGGCAATGTAATTAAAGAAACAATAATAATTTTAATGAGCTAACTTGTTTCCTGCCAAAATGATAAAAAAAAAACATTCAGATTAGCATTGGTTTGAAGAAAAACATTTAAATTGCAATGAGTATCAAAAGTATCTATTACATCAGATATGAATTGGCACATGGCACAGATATGCCGAATGGAAAAACATTAAACCTGTTCACCAATTACAGCATAGGTGTGTTTCCAGTCTCAGGCTATATCACACCACATATAAAACTTCAAAGCAGAGCAACTCAAAAAAATTAGTGCAGCATAGAAAATTAGAACTATCTTATCATAAAAAAGACCTGGAATGAATTTATAGCATGAGAGCTGCACATGCTTGTGTGCAAATTTCATGGTGACAACAACAAAAATAAGAGATCTAGTCAAGTAGTTCTGGTGGTCAGAAAATATGACCAGCAGTGGTGGTTGATTCACTCGCTAATCACTCATGTCTCTAGTATCAACAAAAAACAATAAAAAAATTACAGACATAAATAAATAAGAAACTGTAGATGGTTATATACCTTGTAGTCATAGCTTTGAAATAATGATTTGAAAAATACAGAATTATCATATGCAATGTGACCATCTGCTGTGGGTCTAAAGCTGATCATGGGACTACAATTCTATGCAGTAGCAGCCATAAGATATTCCCTAACAGTTTTCATACACTTTTTCAATGGTAGAATGTAAGAAAGAATACAGATGCAAAAGTTTAGTATCGCTTAAATTCGTCCACAAGTGAGATGCATGGAGGTACCAGAGGACTAGCTTTGGCTCAAGAAAAGAAGTCCAGGATAACAGTATCGTGCCTCCATGCATCTTACATGTGAATGATAAAATCATATCATTGGAAGAAAATGTGTGGTCTCACACCACTAACATATAATGTGGCAAGCAAACTTCAGACTATTGATCTATTCTCTAATCTTATTGCAATCTCTTTGCTCCTTAGTATAGGTATCAAATACAAGACAAAAAGGAAAATACATTACATGGAAAGATTATACTTGCATTAAATCAAATAAATCATATACTCTTTTCTTATTCAAAGAATATTAATTTCCATATCCGATTTGGAGAATGATCTTTTGTTTTTATGATGTTATTAACTGATAAATATTAGTAAAGATAAATCTTTCTAGAGATAAAATCTTCGATCAAGATTTGCAATCTTCAATTAGAATCAAAATTTAATTTCTTCCCTTTTTTCATACTTATTTCCTTTTTCTTGTCTCTCAAGAATTTATGAAACTTAACTAGAAATATTGAAGATGTTGTCATATGACAATTTATGATAATTATAAGCAAGGATTGAAAGCTTGACCAATTTGACATGGTTCAATCAATTAAAGATGTCTATTGAACACAAAAGAATATAATTTCTTTCATTCATTAATCTTTTCTATATACAAAAGAAGACATATATAGGCTAATTACAACCTGTACAACTAAGAAAATTGATTATGTACAATATTTCATTCTAATTCATCTCTTATAATATAGGCTGATTTGATACTGAGGCCCAAAATTAGGGATAGATTTCCTTAGTTATGGGATTATAAAATCTCTTAATTATGGGATTCAGAATCTCTTAATCATAGGATTTTCAACACTCCCTCTCAAGTTGACTTGAAGATGTTACTTATTCCCAGCTTGCTAGATAGATCCTTATAAAAAGATCTTTAAAGCCCTTTGGTAAGAATATATGCTAATTGCTTCTCTGTAAGAATATAAGGCATGCAAACAATTCCTTCTTCAATTTTCTCCTTTATGAAATGTCGATCTACTTCAACATGCTCTGTTCTATCATGGTGCACTAGATTATGAGCAATGTTGATAACAACCTTATTGTCACAGTATAATCTCATAGGAGTTTCAGTGGATATTTGTAATTCTTATAGAAGCATTTTTAGCCATAAGAGTTCACAAATACCTTCTACTATTGCGCTAAATTCTACTTTAGCATTGCTTCTAGCAACAACTGCTTGCTTCTTATTCCTCCAAGTCACCAAATTCCCTCTAACAAATGTACAATATAATATCCCAATTAGTCTCACATCAGAAGTAGACAAGATTAAGATTGATTTATAAGGGTCTGATGAGTATACTATTATCAACTTTAGCTTAAACATTTTGACTAGTGATTTGAGCCAAAAGAAGTTAATAGGCCAGTTAGCCCATCAAGCCCAGGTCGTGACATACAATATCCCGAAGTTGATCTCCTATCACTTACTAATCCTCCTACCCAATCAGCATTAGTGAAGGCCTCAATTCTCATATGATTGTCCTTTTTGAATAATAATCCCTTGCCTGGAGTCCTTTTCAGATATCTAAAAATCCTATATATTGTCTTTAAATATACTTCGTATAGTGAATGCATAAATGACTCAGTATACTTACTGCAAATGCCGTGACACTTTGAGAAGGACATCCCAATTTATGATTGAGATCTATTGGAGTGTCCACAAGTTTACAATCAAGCATCCTTGTTTCTTTTAGAAGGCCTAAAGTGTATTTCCTTTATGAAACAAAAATCTCATTCTTTAATCACATCATTTCCATGCCCAAGAAATATCTTAGTTGGTCAAGATCTTTAATTTCAAACTCTTTAGCTAAGATATGCTTCAATTCTCCAATTCTAAGACATCATTGCCTATTAGGATGATCTCATTCCCATAAACTAAAATAATAGCAATATCTCCCTTATATGAGTGTTTATAAAACATTAGATGGTTGAAGTGACTTTGAGTGTAACCATGGCCAGGAACTGACTTTATTAACTTCTCAAACCATGCACGTGGTGATTGCTTGAGACCATAAAAAGATCTTCACAGCTTGCACATGTTATTCAAACCATACAAATTCTCAAAGCCGGGTGATAGATCCATGTATACATCTTCCCCCATTTCTCTATTAAGAAAGATATTTTTCACATTTAATTGATGTAAAGGCCATTCAAAATTAGCTGCAAGAGATAACAATACTTGAATAGTATTTAGTTTTGCAACCGGAGCAAATGTTTCTTGGTAGTCAATATCATATATTTGAGTAAATCCTTTTGCAACCAATCTGATTTTGTATCTTTCAAATGAACCATCTGCCTTATATTTAACAGTAAACACCCATTTGCATCTCGCTAGATTCTTCCCTTTTGGCAGATGCACCACACTCCAAGTATCATTCTTTTGAAGAGCTCTCATCTCCTCCATAATTGCATCTCTACATTCTGGAATTAATAAAGCATCATGTATATTTTTTAGAATTTCTAAACTAGACAAGTGAGCTCCAAAAGCTTTAAAGACTAGAGACAATCTATGATAAGACATATTTAAATATAAGATGCATCGGATAAGATCTAATTCCTTTCCTAATGGCAATGGAAACATCAAGATCTGACGAAAGAATAGAGTTACCTGTGTCTACATCTGAATCTGCTATCAATTCATACTCTTGGTAGTATTCAGGAGGGTGAACATCGACCTTTTCTAGATTTCACTATCTTGAATATGCACAAAGCTCAGGTGCAATCATAGTGATACATAGTGATATCTCCCCCTAAATTAGGCTGTACAATAGCATGTTGTAGAGTTGAAGATTGGGGTCGTGGTGTTGGAGATTTGGATTTAGGAGTATCAATAGGACTAGTTAGTTGTTGGCTATGTACGTTTGGTAGAGTAAAAGGAGATGAATCTAACAAAGAAATAGTGATTGGTAGAAACAATTCCCAAAAACAAATATTTTTTTCGATACAGGATCATAACATTTGTAACCTTTTTGTAATCCTTTTAAGTCGAGGAGTAGCCAATGAACACACTTTAATGCATGAGGTTCAAGTTTACTTTGATCATGGTTTTGAATATGGACAAAGACAATGCATCGAAATACCTTTGATGGAAGAGAGTTAATCAGTTTCACATGTGGATAAATAGAGGATAAACGATCAAGAGGTGTTTAAAAATTAAATATTTTGGTAGGCATTCGATTAATGAAGTAGTAAGAATCACATCTCCCCAAAGATATTTAGGAACATAAGTGGTAAATAAAAAGATATTTAGGAACATAAGTGGTAAATAAACGAGAGCGTGCTGCTTCGAGTACGTGTTTATTTTTTCGTTCTGCAATACCATTTTATTGCGGCTATTAACACATGAAGACTGGTGGATTATTCTATGCTTTAACAAGTAGGAATAGTATTCTATACCATTGTCAGTTCTCAAAGCGTAGATTTTTACTTGGAATTAATTTTGGATCATGTTATGAAAGTTCTTGAAAGTTTTTTCAACATCAGATTTTTCTTTTTAGAAGTAAACCCAACATACACTCGTATAGTCATCAATGAATATTATAAACCACTTGATCCAAGACAGATTTGTTACTTTAGAAGGACCCCAAATGTCACTATGTATAAGACTAAATGGTTTGGATTATTTGTAAGGCCAAGAAGAAAAAACAGTATGATGATGTTTAGCAAATTGACAAATTTCACATTGAAATAGAGATCTATCATGGTTCCTAAACAAGAAAGGTAAGAACTTTTGCAAATAAGGAAAGCTTGGGTAGCCTAGTTTATAGTGCCACAATATTATTTCACTACTAGTAGTAGGAGTGTTATTTATTGTCAATTGAACTTGTCCATTTCAAGTAGCATCCTCTTAAAGATAATAAAGTCCTTCACTCTCTTTAGCAATGCCAATCGTCTTCCCTGAATATAGGTCCTGAAATTCACAGTTCTAAGGAAAGAATTTAGTAACACAATACAAATCCTTTATGAGTTTACTAACAGCCAACAAGTTACAAGATAAGTTGAGAACATGAAGCACAAAATTTAACACAAAAAAATCTGTAATTGCATTGTCTTTCTTGCTATAGAAGAAAGTGATCCATCAGCAACTTTTATTTTAGAGTTTCCAGGACAAGGTGTGAAGGAGGAAAACAAGTGTGAAAGGCTACTCAGATGGTCTGTTGCACTTAACTCTACGATCCAAGGAGCCTTAAGACCAAAAGAAGCAAACAAAGCAGTGAAAAAATTCTTTCTAGGCCAACGAGCAAGATGATGAAGGAGAAGGATTGGGATTTTGGGACTAGTTCAGAAATTTAAACAGTTGCTTAATTTGTTCCTTGTTGAACAGAGGCGTTTCAGCTCCTTTAGAGGTGGTGGCAGATTGATTGTCTCCTTGAAAACCTTCGCTATTAGCCTTATCTGGAACTCGATTGTTCTTCTAGTTTGTTAGTTTTCAATGTATCTTCCAACAAGTTTCTCGTGTCTTGGTTACTGTAAAAATTATACCATACTTTGCTTTTATCATCCCCCTTCCTTTGATTACATTGCACAGCACTAGCAGAAGAATTAATTTCAATTGTCATAATAAGTGCAGAATTTTTTGCACCCATAGATGGAGTAGAAGATCTCATGGTCTTCTACTTTCCTCCCTCCTAACTTCAGAGAAAATAGCTTAGAGAGATGGCAATGGATCCTTTACCAATATCCGTCCACAATCTTCATCTAGTTCTTTATTTAAACCTGCTAAAAATTAAAAGGCTCGATCCCTCTCAAGCTTTTTTATGTATCAAGCATTATCAGCAACACATGCCACTAAAAATCATAAAAAATATCAAGCTCTTGCCAAAGTGTCTTTAAGGTATTCAAGTATTTAGTAACACTAGTATTATCTTGTTTAAGCTCTTTGATCTTGCTTATAATCTCAAATACTTAGGCTAAATTTCCCATATTTGAATATGTCTCGACCACAACATCCAATAACTCCCTTGTTGTTAGTAAAAACATATATGTTTGGTCAATTTCTAATTCCATAAAGTTTATCAATCATGATATGATTATGGAATTTTTAGAATCCCATACCTAAAACTTGGGATCATCCTCTGCAAGTGTCGTTGTTGATTCGGTCAAATAGCCGATCTTTTCTCTTCCTCGAATATGTAACTTTATTGACTGAGACTAATGAAAAAAGTTCTGTCCGTTGAGTTTATGCATTGTAAAAAGCAAGGATGGATTGTCACCTAAGCTATTTGTTGAAGATGGAAGCATTGGTTTCATATTCTCTCCTCCATACATAATAGCATAGGTTCCTCACAAGGAAGAAGAAATAATTGGAGCTAATCCGAAGAGTGGCAGAATAGAGGAAAAGACTTCTAGCAATTAAGGATGAAAGAAAGAAGAAAAACATTTCCTATAAGAACCAGGCTATGATCCCTTGAACACAAGAGAATATATTTTGTTCTCATTTATTAAGTTTTTTCTATATACAAAGGAAGACATATATAGGTTGATTACAACATGTACAACTAAGGAAATTGATGCTGTACAATATTTCATTCTAATTCATCTCCTATAATATGAGCTGATTTGATACTGATTTAAGTGGCCCAAAATAGGGGATAGATTCCCTTAATTATAGGACTCAGAATCCCTTAATCATGGGATTTTCTACATCTATATATATAATATATATTTTCTAAGGTAACGGGACAACCTTCTCGTGCTCATGATGATTTCACACGACAGTTGCTTGCTGCTTGCTGCTCGCCGTCGCTGCCTCCTTTTCTTCTTCCTTCTTTCTTTTCTACTTCCACCTTTCCTTATTCTCTTCTTTCTTCCTTCTTCCTCCCCTCTCCCTTCCTAATGATTCAGGATACATTCTAGTGTACCAACACATGGACGGACCAACCAACACATGGATGGACCGAACCCATACCAATCTGCCATAGACCACTGCTGGTCCAATAAATGAAATTGAGAACCTTGTAAGATATCCCTAAACTAAACAAATTTATTCAAACAAAAATAACTAAAATGGTACGGCACACCATATGTTTTGTTCCAATGTATGAGATGTGAAGATGAAAGGTTCAGCAGTTATAATTTTTTTTACTTTATTTTCCTTTTATTATTATCTTTTTCTTTCTTTCTCTCATTTCATTACTCAATTATCACACAAACAAAAACTTCCTTTATGAATCTTGAAGTCAATTAACCTTTGTTTTCCTAGTGCCAAATGTTTTACCTCACTATATTAGGGGTATTATATGCTTCAATGTAAGCAAATGTTTCTCAAGTTGTTATTGTTGTACAATCCTCAAATTCATTCTTATTATTGTTCCTAAGTGACCCATGGTGCTAAATTAACTACGGTCCTATTTCATAACATCAGCATTAGAGATGATAGAGAACCTCTTCACTCTCCATTCTTCCCATTAAATTTGTTTATCAACTTCTATAACTAAGGAGAAAAGCGATAGGGAGACCACTGCAGCTACTGGCCCCTTAGTCTGTTAGCATTTGTAGCCTACAGGCCGAAGAGCTTGCTTGTTAGTGGGCCTGTGCATGCCAGGTGGACTCACTCTGTGACCACCGGGCTTCGTAGCCTGCAACCCTGGGATGGGTGATATACTTTGAGGTGGATTAATCTAATCCATGTTCTGTTGGATTGACCTCGTATCAAGTAACAATTTGATGTGGTCATAAACTTAGTCCAAGGAGGCCAGTTGGTTAGCTGCAAGCAGTTGTCATTGAGCCCTTCATAGGTCAGCCTGCAGGGCTGAAAACCCAGTTGGCTCACTCAATGGCTAGTTGCAACAGCACTGCTCTTCTTGTTTTCTTTTTCTTTTAATCTAACCTTTCCTTTCCATTGTTTGCAATATACCATCGAAGGGTTGGCAACCAATCTTTCTTATGCACAATCAATTTGCTAGCACCTATAGTCTTCTTATTTCCTACCTTTAGTTGATCTTTTTCCCAAATGATAATTACCATAGCATATGTTAGAGATCATACTCTCAAGTAGGAACATAGGAGGAAATAAAATTGGATCTTAAAGAAAGATAGCCTCACAGTCAAACAATACCTACGTCGTAAATCCCTGAGATCCAAAGAAAAAGAAAAGTTTCCTTCCAGAAAACATATTCTTATAAATAATTACATCATATTATTTAATCAAAACCCATAATAGAACAAAATAGATTTCATACAGATCTAAGATTGTGATGAGAAAGCATGAATAATTCCAAGATTTAAAGAGTGATGAGTAATGGTTCTCTGCTTAAATTAAACATATGACAAACAAAAGTTAACAGAAGAGAAAATCAACAGAAGAAAAGATCCTACCTTCTCCCTAATGAAGATGCCACACCATCCTCTCCTTGCTGTTGCTGACAACTCCCTCTTCCCTGTTGTCGGTCTCGCTCCCTGGTGACTTGAGAGGAGATTCAAGAGCGATTTTATAAGTTAGATAACCCTACCTGTCCAAAAATGTAAAAATTCCAAACTCCTCCAAGTCAAATTAATTAGGAATCACATTCCATTTTTAACCTGGATTCTTACTTTATTTACAGTAAACCAATTTGGTAACCAAGTACAAATCATGATAATTAATTATAAACAAATCAATTTTAATCTCTCGTTTACCCTCACAAAGTATTCAGGTCTAACACAAATAGTTCTCCCTGCTAAATCATCAAAGGCAAATTGATCAAGTTGGTGTATATGTAGTTTGCCTAATATAATTTTGCAACTTCAAAATACTTTTGTGCTCTAGATAGGCACATTCAGGGTTGATGTTATGATGTAAATTCTGCTACAAAGAAAACATTGAGCACAAAAACTCTGATGATGTACTCAACTGATTGTAGGTGTTCCCAACTATAGGTTCAAAATGTTTAAAGAGAAAGGACAGACCATTTGTGAACCACATGTAAGTAGCTTAATGCATTAGAAAATAATCACTACCAAGTAAATTAAATCTAAGGAGAAATTATTACAAAAACATGGCATACGACTAGAACCAAATGAGCATGTTTATAATTTCCTCGGTTTTACAATTCTCAGCAACGACCCTTTAGCTTTTGAACAATCAAGTACAATTTATTTACTATAAAAAAATTCTTCCGACAGTACATACATTCAGACAGAATCTACATCACTCTTAAATTATCCCCACCCAAGATGAAGGTTGTGGAAGAATACTCGGATTAGTTACAATACTTGAATAGAAGAAAATCATGTTTATCAACACAATTTGATCACAGCACATTGAATGAGATTATGTATACACAAATGCAAAGTAATTTCATTTAGAAAAGAAGATAAGAAGGTGAGTTCAGCCAACCAGCCTCAAGGTAGAGAAGTAGACAAATCCAATAAAAATAACAGACACATGCATCACATACGCTAATCTAAACATTAGGTTCTAAAGCTACATCTCCTCAAACATACATCAGAATCAGCAGGAGAAAGCTGTTTCGCAGTTCAACCAATAAACAAGGGTTACTTGGCAACAAATCTCATGCATCAAGGAGTCCACAAGAAACAGAATAACAGAAATGACAATAGAAGGATTCACTGAATAATGTTGTTTGTTGACAAAAGAATGTTTCTTGACAAGGAATCCTTATACTGATATTGTAGTATAAAGAGAAAATAGACAAAATAATGTTATGATCACAACCAAAAATGACAATAGAAGGTCTCAGGATTATAACAGGAGAAGGACAGTATCAGGTTTTTAACAGTGTTTTGGCTGAAAAGCATGATTTCAGGCAGAAAGAATGGAAATAAAAGTAGGGATTTTACATTTAATAAAAAACACTCCTCTGTATTGAAAAAACACACATTTCTTTAGAAAAGGTGTAGTTGTATAAATTTCATATTTGCTTAATTGATTCCTTAGTCATTTCTTTCTTCATCTTCTTCCCTCTCAAATCTTTTTTGCTGTCGATAAGGAGCTGTAGTAATGAATCCTATGTAATTGAATGATCACTAAGGAATAAATTCCATCAAGAACCTTGTCATCCATCCAAAACTTGGAGACAATTTTTTTTCTGATTTTAAATCATCTTATGTTTTTATATTGAGAAAATCAGCTTTTTTTCTCTTTTTGGTTTCTTTAAATTTTTTTCTTTGATGTTTTTTTGGTCCCTACACTTTCTTTTTATTTTCTTTTAATATTTATATCAACACACAGCCATTCACCATGTTTTGCATGTGGCATGTACCATGCAAGCCATCAGATAACACAAAGTCATGCATGAAAATTCAACCCATGGCTATGTTAATGCTACAAATTCTCTTGGTGTCATGTCTTGTATTATGAGTAATACTTTTCACATTCCGCCCTGGATAATGTACAGTGTTTTGCATGAATCATGTCCTAGGTAATTACAAGTCAGTTGAAGCCAAAATGTCTATGAGACTTGACCAATAGTCAAAATACTCAAAAGTAGTACTGCACTAAAAAAACTAATTAATCACATCCTGGATATTGAGTAGATTTTTCACATATCATGCTGGTGTTTAGCATTTATTATCATGGAAAAATGAATTAATCTACCTCTTCATTTGAAACTAACCACTAAGATACAGTACACCTATTCATTTCATCCCCATTCCCTGTTAAATATATCTTCAGCTACTTCATGACAGTGATCACAAATTCTGAACTTCCAAGTCTAATGTTTGGGTATAAAATACCCATCATAATAGAAGCCTTATACAGAATAAAATATATAAACTATCACACAGTGTCAAACCATTTTTTATATACTAGAACAATTACATATTGGAGAGAAAATATAAGGAAGCTAAAAGTGCTTCATCTAAATTGTAGTGGACATGCAACTATTTCCACAACAAACAAATACTGCAAGTATTATGTTATATTCAACTAAAGCTAGGTATATTGAATAGACAGTAATTCTGGAAACCTACCCAGTATGAGTTTCTTCTTTTTCAAGTAAAATACTATGCCTTTCAATGCTATATAAGTAGAAACAATTGAAGGGAAAAAAGCTGATAGAATAGTTTTTTGTTCCCTATTGAGAGGTTTTATGTCGATGCTGGTTTCATAACCTATTGGACCAGTGTACCAATATACCAACTCATATTGCCTAATATTATTGAATAAAAGAAACAGAGAATAAATTGTATGTATACATCTATTATGATATATGTTTCAATGCTCATACGTATTAATCTGAATTGGCACTTAAAACCTTGATGAAAATAAATAACTTTTGGCTATAGTTTCGGAACCAAAGAATAAAATGCAATGTGGTGTCTCCATTATGACTATATATTCATGAGAATTCGGTACTTGATACAGAACATTAGTTATGGCGGAGAGGTAAGCATCCTTGTCCCATTAATACAAATTATTCAGTCAGCACAGTTAGCATAGACATGCAATGCAACAAGTTTAATGTCTCATTGCTGTATCAAGGAGCATCAGTCAAAACATTCAGGATATTCTTCAGAAAGATTACAGGTGGCAGGCAGTAGAGAAACACTTAGACTATTAAACCTTATGTTATGAACTAGCTAGGGAGAATTTATAGAAGAAAGGCAAAAACTGTGAACTTCAAAATGGTACCAACCAAGGATTGAAATTTTGTCTCGTATCAGAGTTTTGAGCTTTGCTCGGTATGGTACGATACAGTGTACCGAGTGGTATATCTAATTCAGGCGTAAAATCCTCCGAAAATACCTGAAAAAAAAATTTGAATAAGATTTTTAAGTTAGAAATAAATATAGTAATAGTATAATTTTAACAAAATCAATGTAAATTAGGTAAGAATAGTGTCACATATCTTTTTCGGGCTTTAAGAAATAACCTTGTACGAGGTTCGTATTTCGGTCCATTACGAATTGTCCTTCTGTAAATATTAAAATATCTACAGAAAAATTATTTGAATTGTTAGATTATTTTGTTACAATATAAACTTTAAAATTCAAATGAATTAAATAATCACATATGTAAATATACCTGATTGTTGATTCTACCACCAAAACGAATGACGGGCCTCCACGAATGGTGGATCAAGGTCCTCGATCCTATGCATCTGCATATTAATATGATATGTTTGTTGGACCCAATCCTAAAATTGATCCCACGACATAGTGTATTGATACACCGTATGTCATTGGTGCATCAATGTAGTGATGATCATAGGTTGATCATCATGAATCGCATTTGTCCGAAACGGCTCCTGAGGCATGTATTAGTGAATGTCAGAGCTTCCATTTTCACTACTAATCTGTTGCTCCATATTATACTGTTGCTCGGAGAAGTATGACCAACTATCACCATATTACTGTTAGCCGTATGATTCTCCATAATACGATGATTGTGAATACGATGAGCTTCATTCTATGTCTACATCATGTAGGCTCTATTGCATCTGTTCAAATTCATCCACTGCATTCCTCTTCGGCGCATAAACTTGACTAGTACCTTGTCAATTTGACTGTTGGAACACTGTTACAGGTCGGTAACGGTTGATTTCGACAGTTACCGACTTGTGCCAGGCGGTAACGGTCGAAATCAATCGTTACCAATCTGTGCCAAGCAGTAATGATCGAAATTTTGACCGTTACCGCCTGATATAGCCCCGCATCATCCGATACGGGGCGATATCCAATGTTTCGCCCGGTAGTGGGCGGTCCGCGTACCGGTTTGCTGGCGTACCGAGCGGTATTATTTGAAATTAAAAACCTTGATACCAACTGAACAACATAATAAGTGGTCCATATGTTAGCCTGTTGTTTATACATAACATTTGCATCATGTGCATATTTATCACTGGAGAGCACATTGTTTGTCTAAATACTACAGTAATTGTTACACAACCAAACCAGGTTAGGATGCATCAGAAGTGCAGTAACAAAAACAAAGCATACAATGGAGGAAAGGAAGAGTGACCTAGTAAGCAAACAAAGCAACTTTGAGCTAATAAACGGAATTTGATCTTGAAGAGGATGATAAATAATAGTATAACTAATGGATCACCAATAAAAGCCCATGACTGCATAAAGCTACCTAATACTGTCTTTGGTCTCTAAGGAGACATTCCAGTGGTCAAGTCATCATGAAGTGAATAGTCTAAGTCTACCATAAGCATTTAATATGCATGTTTTGTAATACTTGAATGGAAGGAGGTAAATTAAAAAAAAATCCAGGGTTTTATTATCAATATACATGCATTTCACTATTATGAGATCACATGACATTAATATTCTATATGTGACAGATGTAAAATTTTAACCAATTCTAGTAAATCTCTCCAACTACTGGGTTAAACACAACAGAGTTCTATGATGGGCGTTTACTTGAAATGACCATCTATCAGTCAGGAAGTTAATAAACCCAAGAACCATAAAGATGGACAAAGAGAATGTCTAGATCTGCAGATATCATGTGTTTTCATTCAAACGAAGAAGATCTTATGGTGTTTCCTTGATTGCTAACCAGATCTGACTGCTCTGCCAGTTCAACTTAACAACCTTACAAGAAATTAAACATGTAAAGGCAGATAATTGCATCTTATAATTTAAACAAAGCTGGAGAATCTGACATGTTCCCTAGAAAAGGAAGACTATTTAGGTTAAAAAAATGACTTATACTATGGCTTGGTAAGTTAAAGAATGCAAATGTACCTAATAATTATGCAAAAAGCTGTAACACTTTGACTAATGTTTGTGGGTGAAAATCAAAGCTAAGATCATAAACTATTTTAAGTAGCAAACATATGCTTCATTAAGGGACAAGGCTGATATTGAAATGGCTCCCTCATCTCAATGGATCATTGGATGACCTAAAGAAAAAGGTTTTTGGTAGCATTAGAAAGTCCAAAAGAACAAGTGTCCAACATGTACAATTGTCTTAAACTTTGGTTTCAAGTGGGCCTATGTTAGATAGAGTTTGATCATGTCATACAACTTTAAAATCCAGATTTCATGAAATATCAAGTTTGATTTATTTGATTTTGGTGTCTTTCAAGCACAATATCAATTATAGAAGTATTTGAGTCATCCTGTGTAGATTAGAGCAGTCATTACACAAAATATCAAGTGCAACCATTTATCAAGATGGAAAAGAGAATTCTTATTGGTTTTCAATGGCACTAACTTCCAGGATTAAAAAATAACTAACACATCAAACATAACTAACACAGAGACAAGAGTAGTTAGGCACAATGACTAGCCAAACCAGAATTCAATTGGAAAACAACAAGATTCAACACCCAGCAGATAAGTTAACTATCACTACAACAAGGTCACCCGAAACATCATATGATGATAAGACAAACAGTATTTGCCAATCCAAACAGGAATCATTGTGGTACCGATCACATCCCCCGAACAAGGCCACCAATTAATTACTCGGAAGGGAGGCGAAAGAGGAATAATTACTGTACAGAGGGAGGAGATCCGCCGGAATCGATTGATCAATCAGAATGCGAGTCGTAGCCACCACCAGCGGAATCGTATTCGTCCGAGGAGGAGGAAGAAGCGGAAGACGAGGAGAGGGAATAGCGGTAGGTGTAGCGGCGGCCGCGGTTGCGGGGTTCGTCGGGGAGGGAAGGGGGGATGCAGAAGAAGGAGAAGACGCAGATGGCGAGGCGGCGGAGGTGGCGGAGGGGGAGGCAGCAGAGGAGGTCGAGCACCTCCTCGCTGCTCAGCCGCTCCGGGTTGCAGGCCACATATTGGCAGGCCTCCGCCGAGGCCCTCGCTACCGCCGTCACCCACCCCGCGTTGAACACCATCCCCTCTTCCCTCCTGTCTCCTCTTCTCCCTCTTTCCTCCTTCCCTCTTCTATATACCCCTTCTCTTCAATCCCTTCGTCTTCTTCTTCCTCCTCTAATTGGGCATCGTCTCCTCTGGTCCGCGGGAGATGCAGAGAAAAGACCGTGGGAGAGACCGAGCCATTTTTAAACCGACGACGGGAGAGGAGTAGGGTTACACTGACGTGTTTTAGATTGACCTGAATTGGACTTTATGGCGTAGCATCAGGTGGAGCCCACGATGTGGGTAAATGTGGGTGATCGATACTAGCGTGTCCTTGGGGACTTTGAGAACTAGGGAGGATGTTTCGTCCTAATTGCGAACTTATACGTTTCGTCCTCTGATAAGGATTGGAGGCGCTAGCGTCGATGGTCACCGTTGGATTCTGGGCAGCACGAATCTCGATGTGAGTGGTGATTATGCTTTGTGATTAGTGTTTTCTGGCGATTGCTGCTTGTCCAAATCTTGATGCATTTTATGATTGTAAATTCTACCTTTTACCACGTCCTCCGCAAGCGATTGCAGGCGCGAAAGATCAGCGAGAAACGAATCCTACCGTTAGATCCGAAATAGCACGAATCAAGATGTGCACGGTAATTTGCTTTGTGACTGGTGTTTTTTGGCAGTAACTGCTTGTGTATGAAGTAAGATGACTGCTTGAGAAATAATTAAATGATTAAATCTGTCAAGGAGGATTGCATTCATGTGCAACTTTAAACAATTGCAAATAAATTATATGAATAAAGAGGGGAAGAATTCAACCCTATACCAATTGGAAAGATTCAGATCTTCATATATATATACGGATAAATTAGATTTGTTTTGAAATGATAAGTCATGAAGACATGTTTTGATGCCAAAACCATAAAGTGGTCCGGAAAGATCTTTATCAAGCCAGTTAGTACTTTTAAAAATACGTCCGAAATTTCAAATCCACAAATTTTAATAAGTTGATCTTTAAATGAGTATCTAAATGATGTAATATCCTCCAACTTATTCAAAGGGAAGGTTTACAGGAAGAAGTGCATGATTTTTGAATCATCACGTGAGGCATTCGAGTGGAATGAGTTCAGTAGGGCGATTGCTCCTTAATTTTTTTCGTTCTTTATTCTCGTTCATCAATTTTTTTTTCATTTTATAATATTGTGTCCTCCATTACATGTTATTTATAAGTCTACATTTATTTCGCATAATTACATTCTGAACAAGGTAATACCATAACAAAATGAATCAATCATTCACCTTATTGCATTTTTTTCCAACCGTAAATAATTATACCACGAATTAAGAAGCTCAAATTATAATTTTATATATATAGGAATTCCATATAAAAAGGAAACTAAACTAAAACAAAATAAAAATTATAATTTTATGAGTGTCATTCTTTATATTTCATAATAATTCTTGGGAATAAATGACATGAAAAGCTATCAACACCTTGTCATGTGACCAATATTTTAATTTTTTATGGTAAATATCATAATACTATATAGTCAACACCGATACCTTGGTAATACATGATTGACATAAGATCATCTCTTGAATGTTACAACTATATTTACGATCGAATTATATCTTTTGGATTCGACATGGCACGATCTCATCTATGGAAGACATGTAACTACTCCGATATTAAATCATGTTCCCAAACGTGATCCTAAAACCTCAATATAAAAGGCATGTTCTCAAAGGTTTCTTTGATTCAAAAGACTCAAACACTTTCTAACTCTTAAAAGACTCAAAATTTAACCAACACATCATGACAAAAATTAGCTTATGCTTTGGATAGGCTTTGTAAAGCACACTCATAATATAATTTTATAAGGTCTAATATATCCCGAATTGGATGAATTCAAAATTTTCTTATACTAAGCTAAGAAAGATATAGAATATGATTTCGATTAGCCCGAAATTAGTATTGTAGTTAAATAACTAGAATATGCTTTAACATATTGGTGCATTAGGTAGGGAAAGGGCCTCCTAACATATCTTAAGAAAATTATATTGATTCCTCTTGGGAAAATCAAGAGAATCTCAGTCTCCCAAGTCCAACCCTCAAATCCATTGAAAACTCTATTTCTCAATTCTTGAACCCGTTGCTCTCCATCGATTATTCTCCAACATGACAATCAACCACCCACTATTTACTCCACAATCCACTCCACTTCTATCCTCTATCACTATTCTTATCGAAGCATTCAACAACCTGAGCCAACAAGTTTAGGCTTTGCCATGAGTTGTTCAAACCATCATTTCTTTCATTTATCAGTTGGCTTAGTTAGCACAACAAAAGCCAACTTCTTTGGCCACACCTCACGTAGCTCCACCAACATCAGCACCTAACATTTTAGCGGATTCACAACCTCTCCCGGTAGAAACCCCTCGAGAGATGCAGTCACCTCGGAATGTCCTGTTGAATCTCAAATTTTGATGATGAAATCAATTGATGTGTTTGTCATATAATATTATTTAAATGACACAGGACTAGCTTTGATCAGAAAAGTTAAATCGATTAAAACAGAAGGAATCAAACATTAAGCTGGAGCAAACATGTCAGAAGATTGGACGTTGGGCCGGAGGATTGATCGACATGTCGGCAAAAGGCTTCGGTCTGTGAATTCGGGCATCGAGCTAAGAAGATCGGACATTGTACCAAGGAGATTGGATATTGTGAGAAGATAACATGCTGATTGGGCAATACACCGAATGAGAGGACGATGCACCGAAAGATCAGACAAAATGTCGGAAGAACCAATGACATGCCGGACAACATAGGATTCGCTTGTAATCGATTATGTCTAGATCGAGTTCATTTAGAGTCTATTTGAGTCGGTTTAGAATATAATTAGACCAACTTAATTAGAGGCCAACTGAGCCTAAGTTTGGGCTATGTTGGGCCAAGTGAAAAGGTCTAAATAGTGACCTAACATGTGAAACCATCATGGCAGAGTCTCCGAGACTATGTCAGGCGATGGTTCCGTTGGTCTGGGCGATGGTACCACCCAGACACAATCTCTGAGAGACTGTCAGGTGGTGGTACTGCTAGACTGAATGGTAGTGCTAGTACTGCAGGTGGTGGTACCGCCCAGCATAGGCGGTGGTACCGCTAAGACCCGGGAAACCTGGTATGAGACGCTCCAAGTTTGAATCCACGTAAAGCTTATAAATACTCCTCTCATCCCTGGTTAATATATACAAGAATTGAGAGTAAAAAAATAGAAAAATACTATTGTAATCTTGTGAGAACTCCTCTCAAGTTCTAAGTGTTAATGTGATTTAAGAGAAGAGTAAGTGGAGGTGTAAAAGTTCTCTTCTGAACTTGTCAAAAGAAGAATCGGGTATAAAAGGGTAGTTGATCTTGTCCATTGAAGGAAGATCATAGTGGATGTCAGTAGCCTCGATAGAAGAGGAATCGAAAGTGGATATAAGTCGCAACGACCGAACCACTATAAAACTTAGTTTGTAGTTCTATTCTTGCTATTTACCTTCACTGCAAACTGCTTACTTGCTTTACTTCTACTATACTTACGAATACGTTTTCAAAGTTAAGTATTTCCTATATGGGCTTTGTCTGAGATCAATTTTTATCGTACGAAGAAATTTTCAGATCAATATTTTTATCCGCTGCACTAATTCACCCCCTCTCTTAGTGCCGACTCGATTCTAATATACCCTAGTGCAAAAAAATAAAGAACTAAATGAGTTAGACATATATTACTTACAGATTCCTTCTTAAGTTTATGACCAAACTTTTGAGCTTGATCAACATTTCAAAGACAGAATAAAGGATTCGGGAGGAGTCAATCCCACAAGGATTCTGCCTTCCCATACACATAATATATGATAGAAGTTCAAAATCGTTAGAGCATATTATGACCTTCACCACATAGATGACCCTTTACATTACTACTAACTTTCTTATATATTGGACTTTCCTAACCACCTTTATAAGGAGTGGTATAGGAGTGGTTTGTTAAAGTTGCCTCTTAAATCAGTCTCCTCATTTGGTCAATTGGCTAAGAAGTTTCAGCTCTACTTCATTAGATACAAACTCTTGAAAAGTTGACATACTTCTTTTTGACAATACAACAAGAGGATAGTGGGATAATAGTAAATCATACTAGAAGATTTAATGCGGAGGTATGAATAGTCTCATATCATAATCCATCTATTTTTATCAATGCATATATTAGAGCCCTTTGCCATCTCGATTTTTCTAGTTCGTCATGACAATCGTCCACCACATACCCAAAACTCCTTTAAGAAGTTAATCAACATATGGTTATAAAATCTTTGATTATAGAGAAGATAAAGATAGAGGCAAAAAAGCTTGTAAAAGAGGAGTGACTCTTACAATAGACCCACATTGACCAACCATAAAATGAAAGTCAACAAAGAGACAAAATCCAATATATCCCACATGAAACTCTTCTTATAAATAAAAGAAAAAGGACTCTTGCAAATGTGTCAATTGCTAAGGATACTACTAATAAGAAGATATAGATCTAAATACGGTAGATTTCATCGAGATCACAATTATGCCATAAAGGACTGCTATGACTTGAAGCAACAAGTTAAAGAGCTAATTCAAATAGGACATTTGGATTAATATCTCTCCAGAGCCCATGAGACATCTCCTAGACCATAAGACCTCATTGAATATCAAGTGAACGCGATTGTTGGATGCTCAACATCATGAGGAATAACAACACTGCTCATAAAACATATACGAGGGAGTCTCAAGCCAAGAGATATAGATTTAATGGAGATCCAACTATTGTGTTCGAGGAAGAAGAGGTCGAGCATCTTGATTCCGAATATGACAATACCCTAATTATATCTATGCAAATAGTCAATGCATCGGTGAAGAGAATTTTGAATGACAAAGAGCTTCACTAATAGTTCTCTATTATGATGCCTTCCAAAAGAAAGGCTTGCCCACAAAAGATTTGTTGCCCATCTCCTCTACACTAATTGATTTCATCGAAGACTCAATCACATCCCCTCAAACAGACAACCTCTATATTACCTTTAGGTTGGGTGCTTGTTTGATGACAGTGAAGACCAAGTTCCTAATCGTGGATGTTCCATATGTGCATTCATTTGGTATCTGACCCATAGGTTGTCATCTCCACCTATTGTAGGACTATGAAATTCTCAACCAACTCTAGAGTTAGAGAACTTAAAAGTAATCCTTGGGAGTCCAAACAATGCTATTGAATTTTAATCACCCTCCTAAGAAAGATAAGCATTATAAATCCACTTCATAGATCCAAGAGACTCGATACCTCAATCGGCTCACTTAGAAGTAGGGCAGCCACTCATTGAAGTATTACTAGATCGATCTAGGCCTAACTGAATTGTCAAGGTCAGCTCAACACTATCAAAGGAGAAGAGGAACGAACTAGTCAGCTTCTTGTGCCTTAACTCCGAGACCTTCACTTGGTCACGAAGTAATATGATGAGCACTGATCGTTCTTTGGCATAACATCACTTCAATATCAATTTCAACTATTGTCCCTGTTAGGATCGGAGCGTCACTAAGAAAGGGGGTGAATTAGTGCAGCAGATTAAAACTCGTAAGTTCGAAAATGATTCCGTAAAATGCAAGGAGATTTCGTTTTGATAGTGAATGACTTGGTGAAAGTAGCTCGAGTAAAGTGAGAAGATAAAAACCAAAAGCTTACTGCTATGTAAATAACGGTTTAAGAAAGGTAAACACTCACACATTCAAGGAACATACTAATTTAAAGTGGTTCGGTCAAAATGACCTACATCCACTTGTGAAGCCTTCGTCGATAAGGCTCCCAACTTCCACTAACAAATCACTTTGAAGGGGAAGGACAAATACACCTCTTACAACCTTTTACAAGTGGTTCACACTCTTATAGATTTTCAAAGAGAAAGAGAGAGGTGAACACTCAAGCAATTGAAAACAAGACTTGCTAAAGACTTTGCTAAGGCTTTATCTCAATTTCTAACTTCTCAAAGGTTGTGTTCTCTACTGAGAATTGAGGGGTATTTATAGGCCCCAAGAGGATTCAAATTTGAGTTCCAAATTTTGAATTCTCTTGGATTCCCGAAGCTAGCGGTTCCACCGCCTGTCGATGGCGGTGCCACTACCTATCAATATCACATTGACCGTTTACTGGCGGTGCCACCGCCTAGTCTAGTGGTGCCATCGTCGGACCTCTCGGGTGCTGGGCGGTGCCACCGCCCAGTCCGGCGGTACCATCGCCTGATACTTCAAGCTCTAGGCGGTGCCACCGCCTAGTCTGGCGATGCCACTGCCTACACTATTTCAGCTCACTGATTGGGCTCCAAACTTGGCCCAAACCAGTTCGAACTCGGGCCCAATTGGCCCCTAACCGGGTTATTGGATTAACCCTTAATCCTAACCCTAATTACATGCAAACTACGAGCTTAAGAGATAGTCTTAAGCAAGTTTTTAACCGGCAAACGTCGAGTCTTCTTCCGGCGAGCTTTCCGACGATCTTCCGGTGGACTTCCGATACACTCTTGGATTTCTTCCGGCAGACTCCCAGTAGGCTCCCGATCTTATGGCGAGTTCAGCAAGTAGCCGAGCCTTCTCGGTGATCTCCATGAACCTCCGACGATCTCTTCAACGGACTTTCGATAACTCCGATAAGTCCCCAAATTTTTTTTGGTTGGTTCCGGCAGCATCTCCGACAAATCTTCGGACTCTCGAACACCCATCAAACTTGACTCCTATAGACTTGCTTTATATCTTCAAGCTATCGTAGTTAATCCTGCACATGTAAAACAAAACTTCGATCGAGACAATTAATACAAAGCAATAATCAAGTTGTCCGGCATGTCATTGGTCCTAAGACGCTTCGTCCGACTCTTTGGCGCATTGTCCTCTCTTGCGGCCTATTGCCCAATCAGTCAGTTGACTCCGTAACTCCGATATCCTTAGCGCATTACCCGCTCTTCTTGGCCCGATGCCCGAATCCACGGCCCGAAGTCTTCTGTCGATACGTCGACCGATCCACCGGCCCGACATCCAATCTTCTGACATGTTCCTTCGGCACAACATGATTTTTCTACTTTAATTGTCTCATCCTGATCGAAGCATCCTGCGTCACTCAAAACGCAGATTAAATCATAAACACATATCAAGTGGTTTCATCATCAAAATACGAGATTCAATAATCTCCCTCTTTTTGATGATGACAACCACTTGATGACGGAGTTAACCTTAACTACGGAGTTTAAACAAACTCCCCCTATCAATATGCCATATTGATAGAACATTGAATTCAAGCCAAATTCAAGTCATTGTAAATATTCATCATGAATATTTGTAACACATCATCATGCATAACATGATCATACTTCTCCCCTTTTGTCATCAACAAAAAGGAGAAGTGTCACTTTCTATGTGTTTGAGATATAAAGTTCAATACATTGCATGAAAAAATACAATGTATTGAACTACAAGCTAGCAATAAAAGGAGAAGTGTCAAATTTTATCATCATGCAATCGAGCAATTAACGATGCGTAAGTTTAGCATGTTTGCTTTTCTTGAGATAGCAACAGTTTGCTTCTCTTTAGACTACAAGCTAGCAATTTTTATGATATGCAAGTTTTGCTACATGCAAGCTAGCAAAAAATTCGAAAGCAAATGCAATATAGCTTTCTTGTGTAAGCTCATGATTCTTGCTTCCTATTGTAATGTGCAAGTTGTAAGTTTTTGAAATATCCAAGTTCAACACATTGCATAATTAATATAATCTCCTATTTTTATCATCATGCAATTTTGCTATTATCATCGATATGCAAGGTAGTATGATAGCAATTTCTACAACATACAAGCTAGCAAATTTTACAACATTTTTATAACGTGCAAGTTGGTTTTGAGATGTTCAACAAAGCATCCATTGCTTCTTTGAGATTTGCAAGATAGCACTTTTGCTTGAGATTACAAGATAGCATTTCTTGCTTTTGAGATGAGCAAACTAATAAGTTTTGCCCCTTTTTATGATATATACATTTACAGTTTTTGCTTTTCTTGTCTTGTCCAAGCTAGCTAGCTATTTCCCCTTTGTCATTGTCAAAAAGAAGGGAAGAACCTTTACATCAATTTCTAAATTATGACAAAGGTAAGTATCAATCTTATTTGTGCATCATTATATTTTTAAATTAAAATATGCATAACTTCAAAACTTTATATTTGTATCCTTACTTCATGCATTATGCAAATAAATTAATCACTATGGGCATATCATACATGATACATCATTTTGGTAATAAATCATAGCATTTATCAATATTTTGATCATGATACCAAGCATTCATCATTTAGAGCATTCATGATACACATTATATGTATATATCATCACAATAAAAAGCAATTGCATGCATAATTTCAAATCATAAATGTTTAAAATCATGATGGTATTAATTTATCAAATTGCATCCTACCATGCATAATCAAAACTTCTCCCCATTTGTATTTCATGCATAGTTTCATTTCATCACATTAGGAGTATCAAGAGGAATTAATTGGGTGATGAGATAAATATTTCATGAATACATGGAATTGTATAAAAAATCATATCATAAGTGTTTCATACATTCATATCATCGCATGAAGGAATATAAACAAAATTTGGTGATGAGACATTACTTCATTAATGCAATAAAATTCATATAACATATCATGGTTTATTAGAACTAGTCTTCTTTTTTGTGAATAGAAAAAAATAGTAGGAGAGCAAGATCTCAATTCATGCATATCAAATATTCAATCATCAAAATCATGATTCATCTAGAAAATGCTCCTCTTTAAATATTCAAAGAGAAATCTTAGGAGATCAAATAGTAAGAGATTTTCAAATAAAATTTTAAGTCAAAAATTTTAAAAAAATATTCTCTTTAGTAAATCACAAAAGGAAACGTAGGAGAAAAATATTTCAATTCATACATAAGAACTCTTATGATTCATATTGAATTTTTTCTCAAAATGTAAGAGAATAAAAAGTAAGAAATCTTGATTCATAGAGGATTTCATGTTAGAAATTTCAAGAGATCAGGATCATAATTTTGATAAAAATTATTCAAATTTAAATCATCAAAATCATTATCAAAATCCAAGATATTCACAAAGATGATACAAATGGATTCATCAAAATCATAAGATAGAGCAAGATAATTTTCAAGAAGAATGTTTTCCTCTTTTTGGTTGTTTCAAAACATATGATTTTGTTTCATTTATGCCAAATAAAAATATGTATCATGTTGAAAACCAAAAGTGTAAGATTTATTATAATAAAGATCAATAAGGCACTTTCATTATGGTAAAAATCAATAATCCGTAAATCGCAAGATTCATCATGCATAATTTCGAAATTTATTAAGCATAATCGTTATGTATAACTCTAAAACATGGTTTCAAAATGTTTAATATTTTCATGCATATCAAATATTTTCAAATTCAAACATGCACAATTTCAAAACTATATCTTCCATTTTTCATGCATAACTCAATCATCATTATGAGTATATTGTACATGATATTCAAGCATTCATGATACATCATTTTGGCAACATGATCATAGCTTTTCAAATGATGGTATCTAAATGTCAAAGTTTATTACATCCTATCATGCATGATCATTAACTTCTCATTTGTAATTCAAAATGTCAAGAGAATTTTGGTGATGTACACATTTAATGAATGCAAGAAATTTACATAATAAAATTCAAGTCAAAATGTCAAGAGAATTTTGGTGATGAACTACACATTTAATGAATGCAAGAAATTTACATAATAAAATTCAAGTCATATATTATCAAGATGTCGAGTAGCATAGGTTAATTTGAATATATCATTTTTAGTGAATACCAAGAAGAATCACGTCATGAAACAATTTTGATTCATTGAAAAAAAATTTCATGTATCGAATATCGAGAAATCAAGATGATAATTAATATATATATATATATATATATATATATATATATATATATATATATATATTACAAGTTGTATTCAAGAGAAAAATCATCATTCATTTTTAACTCATTTAATTTGTCAAATCAATATCATGATTTTGATATAACTCATTTCAAATTCAAATCATCAAATCAAAATCATTTTCAAGAGATTCATATAAATCAATAAAATAGAGAAAAACAATTTTCAAGAACAATGCTTTTCTCTTTTTAGTTATTTAAATTCATGTCATTTATGCTAGATAAAAATGTGCATCAACATTTAGGATCGTTAAATGAATTTTGTCATAAAAACCATCAAGACCAATAAATCACAAAAATCATCATGTATAACTTTACAATCTTATGCATAAAATCATCAAATCATGGTATCAAAACTTTTAATAGTTTCATTACAACATCAAGCAAAGTTTTATTGAACATAATTTTGAATGATTCTTATAGATATTTAAAATTTCTTTAGTTTTAATTTATAGGATTGACTTTATATTAGCATACTTCAAATTTTTGTTCTTATGTCAAAACCATACATCATGTTTGAAAACCAAAGATAAAATTCATAAAAAATCATCAAGCCTTCCATTCAAAAACCATGCATCATCATTGAAAATCAATATGGAAATCATCAAAATACACATTCTTGCTTCTCAAGCACATACATAAGATTAATCTTACTAGGTGTATAAGCATTAGATTTATATCAAATATTTTATTGCATTAACATAACACATGTAATTTTCAAGAAAATTAATCCTAAACTAAATTAAAAATAACTCATGAAAGTATTATGTAATTTCGAAATAAATTAGGGGGATTTCGATTACCTCATCGTTGAAAGTAGTTGAGGCGTAGTTTGCCACCTCGCCTTTCTTGATTTTCTCATCGTCTTCGGAAGAACTCAATTCAACCTAATTTTTTTTCTTCTTACGTTCAAAGCAAGTAGTTCCATTCTTTTTGCTTTTTAATTTTTGTTTCATTTGTAGTTTAAGTTCACCATCACTTGAGCTTATGCTCGAGTGGTCTTCATGTGTTCTATGTCTCAAATCCTTCCTGTCCTTTGGAATGTTATTCTCGAGTTCCCTTTTTGTCATATTGTTCATTTCGTAGGTTATTAGAGACCCAATAAGTTCTTCGAGAGGAAATGTCTTAAGGTCCTTGGCCTCTTGAATGACCGTAACTTTTGGGTCCCAACTTTTTGGAAGGGATCTTAAGATTTTAGTTACTAGTTCAAAGTTAGAAAAACTTTTACCAAGAGTTTTGAGTCCATTGATGACATCCATGAAATGGGTGTACATGTCTCCGATGGACTCACTTGGTTTCATTCGGAAAAGTTCATAATAGTGCACAAGAATGTTGATTTTGGACTCTTTCACTCGATTAGTGCCTTCATGAGTGACCTCAAGAGTTCTCTAAATATCAAAAGCCGAATTACAATTTGAAATGCGATTAAATTCATTTTTGTCAAGTGCATAATATAAGGCATTCATAGCCTTTGCGTTTAAAGCAAAAACTTTCTTCTTCGATTCATCCCATTCGCTCATTGGAAGAGAAGATTTTTTAAATCTATTTTCGATAATATTCCAAAGCTCAAGATTCAACAAAAGTAAGAAAACTCTCATTTGAGTTTTCCAATAAGTGTAGTTCGTCCCATTAAAAAAGGGAGGACGAATGAGAGAGTGACCCTCTTGAAAGCCATAAAGAGCCATTTTTATTTAGGTGTTAAACCAAAATAGAAAATTGTAGCTCTGATACCAATTGTTAGGATCGGAGCGGTACTAAGAGGGGAGGGTGAATTAGTGCAGCGGATTAAAACTCGTAAGTTCGAAAATGATTCCGTAAAATGCAAGGAGATTTCGTTTTGATAGTGAATAACTTAATGAAAGTAGCTCGAGTAAAGTGAGAAGATAAAAATCAAAAGCTTGCTGCTATGTAAATAATGGTTTAAGAAAGGTAAACACTCACACATTCAAGGAACACACCAATTTAAAGTGGTTCGATTAAAATGACCTACATCCACTTGCGAATCCTTCGTCGATAAGGCTCCCAACTTCCACTAGCAAATCACTTTGAAAGGGAAGGACAAATACCCCTCTTACAACCTTTTACAAGTGATTCACACTCTTATAGATTTTCAAAGAGAAAGAGGGAGGTGAACACTCAAGCAATTGAAAACAAGACTTGCTAAAGACTTTGCTAAGGCTTTATCTTAATCTCTAACTTCTCAAAGGTTATATTCTTTGCTGAGAATTGAGGGGTATTTATAGGCCCCAAGAGGATTCAAATTTGGGCTCCAAATTTTGAATTCTCTTGGATTCCCGAAGCTGGCGGTTCCACCTCCTGTCGGTGGCGGTGCCACCGCTTGTCAATATCACATTGACCGTTTATTGGCGGTGCCACCACCCAGTCCGGCGGTGCCACCATCGGACCTCTCGGGTGTTGGGCGATGCCACCGCCTACACTATTTCGGCTCACTGGTTGGGCTCCAAACTTGGCCCAAACCAGTCTGAACTCGGGCTCAATTGGCCCCTAACTGGGTTATAGGATTAACCCATAATCCTAACCCTAATTACATACAAACTATGAGCTTAAGAGATAGTCCTAAGTAAGTTTTTAACCGGCAAACGTTGAGTCTTCTTTCGGCGAGCTTTCCGATGATCTTCCGGCGGACTTCCGATACACCCTCGGATTTCTTTCGGTGACTCCCAACACGCTCCCGATCTTATGGTGAGTTCAGTGAGTAGCCGAG